>NC_134718.1:65048796-65293796 GCF_049634645.1 Pelodiscus sinensis
TGAGAGAGCCCTTAAAGTCAAGCACTTCTGAGAACTTCAGTAAGGTGCTTGAATTTCTGTCATGAAGGACATTTGTTCTGGCTTTCCAGAAAAATGATTATACAACAAAAATACTGTACTAAGACATGCAATCTTACAAGGTGTTTGGGAATAAAATGATCATGGCTGACCTTTGAAAAAGTTGTAAAAATATTTCACATCGCTCAAGAACAGCAGCATAAATATATTAAGACTTTTTGCTATTATAATACCTGCTTTTTCAAAAGTACATTTGATCATCATACCATTTCCAACAATCCACAGCCCGAACAATTATAGTTAAGCAGATGCATGATTAAATTGTGTGCCCTGTAATTCAAGTTCCGTTGATGGAGACTTGAAATTAGCAGAACGTGATTGTAAACCCAAAAAAAACCACGATAAGCATGTAATGTTATATTGGTCCTCAAAATAATAAAAAATTTAATCGTGCAATACATACAATACACTGAACTTCCCAAGTAAACGCGCATTCACTAAATAATTATGTTGAAACCTGACTATAGATAGATATTTCATTAATAGCCTGGAAAATAATAATCAGAAAAACTGCTTCTTCTAACTTTATTGCAAAAAGAACTATACCTGTAAAGTATAGAAGTAAGGGGAACAGGAAAGAAGAAATATATTCTAGAAGAAAATACCAGTGTCATCTCAGAAACAGATACCGGTACTTTAACTCTACATATTGCTCTTAACACAGAAAGACAAATACAACTGATCAATTTGTTATGAGACTGTCTTTTTCTTCCAGCTTTTAGAAAATTTAAAGAGTCTGACCTTTCACTACCAGGGACCCAATCCTGCCATTCTTACTTGGTTCAAACCCCCCCTTTAACTACACAATAGGTGTTTTGCCTGAGAAAAGATTGCAGCGAAAGGTTCTTGTTTCCTTTTCAAATAACTTGCTGGACTATGGCCGGGGAACCAGATTCTGCAAACAGTCTGGAGCTTTTTAATGCATATTTCTAAACAGAAACAAAATACAAACAGAAACGTTTCATTATATCTTGATGTTATTTTATTATAGTCCACCCTCTGGATGCCAAATCTATCCCACTTTTACTCAAGAAAAACATCCTTTGCATGCAAAAGATTTTATTGCTAATCACTTGTACCAATCTGAATGCTAAAAGCTTTCTTCTACAAACCCCAGTGCCTGGCAGAAGTATAGCAATTTTTTAAAACTAGATTAAGTTGACATTGGATGAACAAGTTGATCCTTTTGCTTATTAGATTAAAATATTAAGCTGATGAAATCTGGACAGTTCCCTCAGTAGGTTTTCTTTTCTTTTCTTTTCTTTTCTTTTCTTTTCTTTTCTAGAAAGTTTCTTGCTCACTAGATAATCTCTCATTCTTGAAGAGAATTTTTTTAAACATATTTGTTTTAAATATTTTTTCCTGTCAATTAAAATTGAGTGTCACTAAGTTCATGTCAGCTATACATATATGTGGAGAATATAGGGGCTTACATAAAAACATGGTCAATGAATTAAATCTGCGATTGACTGACAACAGTAAAAAACTGACCACAGGTTACTGATGGGATGAACTGTGGTTACAGTTTTTTAAACCACGCGCTGTCCTTGAAACGGAGGCTGCATACGGCTCCCATTAGATACAGCTCTGGTGCTCTTGATCTATTATTTACAAAGAAAAACCCTTCACTGGTTAAGTGGCCCCTTCTACTTTAGCCTTCAATTTCAGCTGCATCAAACATCTTCGTGGGGAAGTAATAAGGGGGGGGATTAAAACTTGAGTTCACAATATAATTCTATGTAAGTGAAAATTATACTTGAGTAAGAAAATTCATACTCTCTGGAAAGAGGATTTCCACTCAGTTTATGAACAGATTCAAAAAAATGTGAAACTGATGGTCATCCCACTTTTTAGGCAAAACTGTAATATTTTAAAAATAAAAAAATATAATATATTTCCCGTTTTTGATAAAGTAAAATGAAAGATTCAGCTAGAATTATGAGGCTTTCTAATGTAAAAATGAGCATTTTCCATTAGAATAGAACTTTGCATTATAGTCTGTAATTATCAAGACTATTCTTTAAATCACACTGCATTCAATCTAATTAGAAAGCTTAGATCTCACCTTTGTACTGAACTTTCACTCTCTGATGCCAATTAGAAACTATTTTAAATGAATTTCCCAATTAAACTGATTCCTGTGATCATTTCTGACATAAGATAAAAACAAGCTTTTTTTCCACCAAAAAAAAAAAAAATGACGTGGCTGTGCAAGTATGCCTACATGTCACAAAATATTTGAGTTGGGGTTTTGTCTCCTTCTAAAGAAGGGCAGCTCATCCCCCCCTCCTACTTTTAACACCTCATCTTCTAGCACATTTGACGTCAATACTGTTTTAACTGCAATTGGTATTGTTTCATTATTCAACACTTCCATTTTCAATAAACTATCCTGTTTTATCATCATATACATTTGGGTTTCATGTTAGAAGATATGGCACCGGATGAAATATAAACAAACTATTAACAGTTAAGAGTCTTTTAAGTTAGTATCAATTTCAGGGTTTTGACAACTGAAAAAACAAATTCAGTAAATATTCTTTTCCTTCTCTGCAAACCTCTCTCTGAAAAGGCAACAGTCATAGGAGGTTTTACAAATGACTGTATTTGCTTATTGTGGAGAACAGAATTAACTGAAGTTTCCCAAACAAAAGACCTTATAATTAACATTAGTAAATGTGTTAAGATACACTTAAGAAATCCTGACAGTCTAATTATATCAATGAGTCATTTAACTCACATTTATAACAATTCAATTTATCTTCATTTCAATCAGTGGGGATTGATGGATAGTTATCATTAGAAGTGACAAAACACCATGCTGCAGAAAAATGCAGGAGAATGCAAAATTATAGTTAGGTCTGCTGGAGACCTGCTAATGCTATGTATCTGGAGATGACTTCTTATGTACACATCATTGCCTTCACTAAGGGTGCCTACAAGTTATCATTAGACACATTCATTGTTAAAGACTAACCAGGTCAGTGTTTCTGATCAGGTTGCAAATTAGACCAATTGAAGTGTTCTTAACCTACAGACTGGTGTCAGTAAGGACCTAACGGTACTGAAGCTACATAGTAATACGCTCTGTGTACACAACCCTTTATTGCACATTTCATGCTGAACACAAACAAAAGCAAAATGTTTCATGGGCAAGGGAGGGAGAGCGAATATATAAAAAATACAAATTAAGTAGACGATACAATGCTGCTGTATTGCTACAATTTTGAAGCAAATCAACAGTGCCGTGGCAAACATATAAACCAAAAGTGCAGATCTGATGAGATGATGAGAACATTAGAAGTGCAGATAAACATGTCATTAGAAAGCCAAATGACTGACACAAATTTCCATTACAAAATTATAATCCTGCTGTTTTTCAGTATTCTTGTTAATAATAGTTTGCAGAATTACAAAAGTGTTTTAGCTGGATAAATGAGAGGCTTAAAGGTCGACCTAGCAGAAGCATTATGCTTGGTTGTGAACGCTGATGGTTGGAGAGAGTGGAATGAAATTATTTCCACTTTTATCCTTTTATTGTTTCCCCTTCTGTTTTCATGAATAGCGGGTAAGTCCAATCACTGCATCGTATCGTCAATCATCAATAGAGAACGGCGTGCAAGTCAAACCCCTCAGTTCAACGCTAGTCTATAAAAATATTGCAATGCTTTCAGATTCAGACATTTTTGCTGGGTTAAGCTATATCTTTTTTTATAACAAAATATCGTGCTTGTCTCCCAAAGCTTACAACCTATGGCTTGTCTGCCTACTTTACTACTAAACATTCCCTAAAATAGTCTATCGCTGTTAATAGATGGTTAGAGAGCCATTACTTGGAGTGGACTTTAAGTGGGCTTTAAACAGACTACAAGGTGTTTGGTAGATATGAATCTAGACAAAGGTTGGTCTGGAAGCTGGAGACACACTCTGGTGCAATCAAATATATTACCTGCTTAATATAAAAGTTTATTTATTTTTAATATACCCACATAAGCAAAAAAGCTTTGTGTTAATTTCAATCCCATATTTTCTAACTGTGGCACTCGGACTGGGTACAGTAGCAGGGGAGGTATACACAGTGAATACATGGAAATAATGGTGAAAACAGATTGTCTCAACAGTACATATCATAGTTACAAGTTAAGGACACTTGCATACCATAATTTTTTTAACTGAAAAGTTGACCAGTTAATGAATGAGAAGAAAATATCAACATCATGGACAAAGTGATGTGATTTATACACCATTGTGGAGTATTATTTAAGCAAGAAAGGCTGACAGAGTGAAAAATGGAGAACACTTAAGGTGTGTGTCTACACAGCAAAGTTATTTCAGAAAAACGGCCGTTATTCTGAAATATCTATGCAAGCATCTACACAGCAATTCCGTTATTTCAAAATAACTGACAGCTTATTCCGAATTTTGTAAACCTCATTTTACAAAGGATGATGCCTATTCCGAAATAGCTATTTCGAAATAAGGTGCGTGTAGACACTCCACTTCTGCTATTTCCAAATAGCCCCTGAGCAGGGCCATTCTAAATTATTCCTCCTGGGGCTCTAAATCGAGAAAGCATGTCTACATTAGAGAAGCCTGCCTCAGACTAATTTTCCCTGCAGTGTAGATGTGATATTTCAAAATACGCTATCTCAGAACAACTATTCTGGAATAGCTTATTCCAAAATAACTGTGCAGCATAGACATAGCCTTAATGACCAGCTGAAGGAAGAGACCCTAACCTGTTCTTAAATATCTCCAGTGATGGAGATTCTACAACCTCCCTAGGCAATTTATTCCAGGGTTTAACCACCCTGACAGTTAGGAAGTTTTTCTTAATGTCCAACCTAAACCTTCCTTGCTGCAATTTAAACCCATTGCTTCTTGTCCTATCATCAGAGGCCACGGAGAACATTTTTTCTCTCTCCTCCTTGTAACTCCCTTTTAGATACTTGAAAACTGCTATCATGTTCCCTCTCAGTCTTCTCTTTTCTAAACTAGAATGATCTAGTGGACCCAGCCGTTTATGAAGCAAGAATTCCTGAGCTTTGATCTCAACTCTTCTACGGATGTAATTATTTTCTGAATAGTTCCATTTTCTCAGACCAGGTCTATGCTCAGGGAGAAAGTCAACATAAAATATGCAACTCCAGGTATGTGGAGTTCTGGAGTCAGTTGAGCAGGGCCTTATTAGAACCACAAAAATCAAACCCTGGAGATTGATCTCCACAGTGTCAATCTCCCAGCAAGTGGAGACAAGTCCTCACATGGAGATAACCAGACTAATTCTATAAGGTGATTATGAGGACTAATTAGTACAATGTTTAAGTGTAGTTTATTACTGTCAAGTTGGTGTTTGAAAATGTTTAATTGTTCTAGGTTTTCATAAACCTCTGCAACTTCCTTATTTCAAACAGAAGCACAAATACAGGCAGTCCCCGGGTTACGTACAAGATAGGGACTGTAGGTTTGTTCTTAAGTTGAATTTGTATGTAAGTCGGAACTGGTACATATTGTAAGGGAAACTCTAGCCAAACATTTCTCCAGAGCTCATTTTTATTCTCCCACACCTCACTTCCCTCAGTCCTTTATTCTCAAGCTGAGGTGTCTGCTGAGGAAAGCCGCTCCGCGTCTCCCTGGTCTGCTGGGGGGAAGCAACTAGTGCGGGGTTGCCTCACCCCGTTTGTAAGTAGGGATCCGATGTAAGTCGGATCCATGTAACCCGGGGACTGCCTGTACTACACGAAAAGCTCATGCCATGGTATATTAGTCCATGCAAAACCAGGAAGTACTGGAAATCTTGTGAGATTTCCAGGACAAAGAATTTGAGACAAAACTATGAGTTTTTAAATTCCTAATGCAGTAGATGTGGGTTAAAAAGAGAGATCTACAAAAAACTTATTGACTGAAACTCTGAACCAAAAGAAGACAAAAAAAATTGCATCTGGTTCCATGTTCTATGAAGCTTTCTATCAATGTGGCCCAAATGTTTTATATCCTACTGCCAAATTTTAAACAAGTCTGGGCCAAATGATGTTTATGGGTCGAAGCCATACAGTATCCCATGGTGTTAACCTGAAACTGGCCAAACCAAACCACTGAATTTGAAGACTTGCAGATTTTTATGTTAAAAATTGAAACCTGATCCAAATTTCACAGCTTGAATTTAATTTAACCCAACCTGGCCAAATGATGGTGCCTCGAGCTGCAATTTGCTTTTTTTGAGTTCAAAGTTAAAATCTGGGGTGTGAATAGTGGAGAGGGGCTGGGAGGGGGTAAGGGGAGAGGTAGCTAATATGCCAGCATCTTCAAAAACAAAAAGTGTTAAGAAAGCTTTGTAAGAAACACCTAAGGTCACAAATATACATTGTGTATTATCTATCTATGACTATATGCCCTGGTCTATACTACCAAGCCTGTTATTTCAAAATAACAGGCTGCTTATTTAGAAATAATAACTCCTGCTTTCCATGAGGAATAATGCTTTTTTTCAAAATAGTTATTTCAGGAATTATTATTTCAAAATAAGTTTATTTCGAAATAATTTCCTAGTGTAGACATGCCCTTAATGTAGAAGCCAGTGCGTGTTTAACAGCAACAATCAGTGGCTTTTTTTTTTTTTATAAGTGTGGGTTAGGTCATTTCAGCCGTCCTGCTACAGTCTCATAGCTCATGTGCTTACAATCTGGTCACTCACATTTACTCTGGGTTGAAATATAACCATGCAGTGATTCAGCCCAGGGGTATTAATTTAATATTACAATATTTTAAGCAAAATTAAAATGTGTATGTTCTTAGCCTTCCTGGAAAACAGATGCTCTCCAGGGAAAGGCAGTATTATTTATTAAAGAAAAGTCAGACCTTGTGGAGAATGCCAGCTTAACAGATGCACTGAATAAAACCATCTTCCACAGAATGACAGCAACAACTCCAGTTTCTCCCCCATTGCCCTTCCTGAAATAAAGAGGCTATCAGCTGATTCAACCCATAGGCTTTTTAGTGAGTGAGCCCAGTGTTGAGGCTATATGTACTAACCATATGTAAAATGTATGGGGGAATCTCGCTTTTGATCTTGTCTCCAAGAAAGTGTTTAACTATGGATGTGGCTGACACGTGGTAGTATATACACATGGTATTCTAGAGACAAATCCAGACTTGGTTCCACCTCAAAAAGTAACAACATCTGTCTGTTGTAGGTACAGGTTGAACCTCGCTAGTCCAGAATGCTCTGATCCGCCATCATCCGTGGTTCAGCATGGTTTCAGTTAGCCGAATGTCCACTTATTGTGGGTGTGGCCAGATTTCCTGCGGTCCCATCAAGTTTGTTTACAGCCACCAGTCCTGGCCCTCAGTGTTCTGTGCTCTTAATTTACCCCTAAATGTCTTCTAAGAGCTCAGTAAGCAGTAGAAGAGATGGTAATGCTGCTAGACAACATTGACCTCCTGTGGTCCGGTAAATTCTCTGGTTTGGCACTGGTCAGGTCCCACAGGCGCTGAATGAGAGAGGTTCAACCTGTACTTGTCTGGCTTCTGTCATATTAGTGCTTGAGCATCTCATAATCTTCATCCCCTCATGTATCCCCTCAACACCCTGGGGAGATAACACTTCCCTGCCAGCCCCTGGCACAGAACAGGAACTGAGCCACAGAGAAAGTAAATGATTTGCTCGCAGCTTGAAGCAGAATAAGGAACTGAACTTCCATGGTCCAGGCTAATGTCCTAACCCATACACCACCCTTCCTCTTGGAAATGAGATGGCATAATCCAATTTATCCACAACCCATTTTACATATGGTTATTTTTGTAAGGTGGACAAGGCCTTTGCCATAAGAATAAGCAATGCTATTTACTATTTTAAATTTGCCATACAGTCCATTGTCACTACAAATGAAAATCACTCCATAAAATTTGGGTGTTTCAGGAATTTTGAAAACAAAAAGGAAAAAGAAGCTTCGAGTAGTGGGCACTGGGGAAAGGTTAGGGTCCTCTAATTACAAATAATAACTAGTATCAAGATAGATAGCACCGTGATGTAGGAATATTAACTAATTCCGCCTCTTTTCTGCTTTTTCTTCTGCGAGAGTTAGGTCCTGTTTGCAGCTGATCCTGCTCAAGTATGTAAGATGCTAGAGCAGGGCTACTCAACACGCTGCCTGTGGCCCACGACCCGTTTGTTGTGGCCCGCAGAGCAGTTTGGGTTTACGCGGGGCTCAACACGCAGCCCGCAGGTGGGATTCTTTGAACATGGCCTTTATTGGGGAAACGTTTCACAACGACGAGTCAATATAATGGTCTTCTGTTGATATGTGTTTTAGTACTTAAATTACTGGACTGTTATTGCTCATAAAAAGTGGAAATTGGGTAAATACTGCAATGTATTAATATCAGCAGAACTGATTTAAATGGGGCCTGCACGTTGTGTAGTCATGCCTTAATCTTTGTATTCATGCCCATCAGTGTGAAAGAAGCTAATTGCATATATTTGCATGTATATGCAACCACATTTAAGTTGCGTGTGTGTTGTGTGTATAGTGGCCCCAGAGCTTCCAAAGTTGAATAGCCCTGTACTAGAGCAGTTGTGCGCAACCTGTTTTGATCTGCGACCCCTGCACTGTGGGGGTCGCCAACTGCTGGGCTCAGCCTCCGGTTGACCAGATCTAAGCGCTGCAACCCCCGGGAAGACATCCCACGGGTTGCGCACCACTGTGCTAGAAGGAGGCACAATGATGCCCATGGCACACACCTATGCAAAGAACTGGGGGGATATTCACAGACCGTCTGAATGAATTACACATTACATGCTTTCAAAGGCTGTACTAGATATCGCGCTGCTTTACGCGCTGAGACAACCAGATTGCCCTCGGGAGCTACTGCTGCAGTGAGTTCCTTCCATGTTCCATCCACACTGCAGACTGACTTTCAAAGCCATAACGGGCCTTATTTTTTAATGTAGTTTTGGGGTTAGGAAAGAGTTACAATCCATACCACATTTTTTAGACTTGTTCTGAATGTCCTGGGTGTAACCATGTTCTGCATGCGCAGGTTTCATGAGGCTCACAGTCCCCATTCCCTCTAATTTCTTCCATCCATGTGCGGAATACATTTTGTTATGTGCACTGAGGCAATTGTAGAGGTGCTTCACCAGTAGAAACACATGCTGCCAGCTGTGGGCATTCTGCTAATCAGCTGGGCGGCATTTGAAAGTCTCCTGGGTGGCTCTTGTGTGCTCAGCTTATAGGGAACACTGCTTAGCTACTGCAAAATATTATTCCGATGATATAAAATGGCTCCTTTGAAGCATGATAATGCTGCACCTCATGACGGGAAGAGGATATACCAAAATACTGTTATTTGTCTGTGTAACATGCCGTTATTTGTCGACAGTTACCTATTTATAACAGACCATTTGTCTCATCGATGGGTGAGACACCACTAGAGCAAACTGAAGAGTTCGGTAGCCCCACCATATCCCCATTGCGCTGCTCCATTCTTCACATTTCAGAGCTGTACATTTTGATGTCGGGAGGGCTCCTGCTTGAAAGGAGTGTGACAAAGTATTGGACAACAGCAATTGAGCCGGCACTCCGGTCTCTGCAACTCATTAACTACTCCAGAGCAGACCTCATTAAGAAGACTGGTGCCATACTGATGGGCTAAGAAGAATGAAGAGGCTCATTAGGCCTTGAGGAAGATGTAACAAAAGGCACAGGAAGGAAGCGGAAAGAACAAGAGAAAGAAAGATGGCTTGTCCCCGTTGGCCTGAGAGCGCCGTAGGGATAAGGCGACAGTGTATGAGGGTGCTGGACACTAATATTGTACATATTACACCTGGTGCTCTACCAGCAAAGCAAAACAGTCTCAGAGCTGTCTGTGACGAAAGCTAGTGAGCCTTGCCACAGGAGGCTGGAGTGGAGCAGTCAAGGTGTTGCATGCTGGGACCAACTTGTATTAGTGAAGCAAAGGGAACAGTAAAGGTCAAAGGGGTCTCAATGGACATTTACTTGTGATGCTCCCCTGGCTCAGAAGGAACTTTTTCAATCCCTGAGTAAATGATCATGGTTTTGAGGCAGTCCCCAAATAAGTATTTCTGCAACTCATTTTTTTTAAAGTCAATAAACCTGTTTTAGCCAGATTGCTCAGCAAGGCTCAGGAGGCATTGTAGTTTATTGTATCAATTTTATTATGCTTATGAAGGATTCATTCTATTCATATGGGAAAAACACACCAACATGTCCTTTTCTGCCTAGCATCTGCCCAGGTCTGCATAAAGGAATGATACCATGTGCATGCTTACCAATGCTTACCATGGGCACTGAATCCTCCAGACAGAGTGCTTCTAAGCATGGTGCATACCTACACTAAATTGATTGTCTGAGTGACTTAAAGTCTAGTCCTGCAATTCCTATTCTTGAAAATAGTCATTAGATACTATGTTACTACTCACCTGAACAAACACTGAAAGACCATCTACTGTTGGCCCCCTTGGCCTTGTGGTATCCCTGGATACGTTCCTTTGTTTTCACACGGCACTGCTGCTGATCCCTGGCATACCCCACTGCTTGCATCTGCTGTAACATCTGCTAGTTCTATGGTTGGCTCATAGCTGTACTTGCACAGTGTCTTTTCCACACAAGGCCAGGAGATCTAATACCTCCTGTCTACTCCTGTTAGGAGTGAGTCTAGTGTGTGGAGTTGTCACGGTCAGCTTGACAGTAGCACAGAATGAGCGGCTCAGTGTGCTCACCAAAGTGGGCAATAGATGAAAAGATGTTTCAGAAATGCACTTGGGAATTTTAAAGAGGGGTGGCTTCTGGTCTCTGCAATTCCAAGCAATGCAGTTTCAGGGGGGTCGTTTTACTGCACCACTGTAATGGGGTGCTTATGTTGATTGGAGACAAATTTGAGTCTAGACACCTGCCCAAACAGGATAACCCAAGCAATGTTCTCTGTAAACTGAGCACTCTGGTGGCCTACCAGGAGAGTTTCAAATGCTGCCCAGCTGATTAGCAGAGCGCCCACGGTCAGAAGCAGGTTTTTCTACTAATGCACATTCACACATGCCTCAGTGCACGTAATAAAATTTATTCCACGCTTGGATGAGGAAAAGTTAGAGGGAACACTGGATACAAGGTGTCTTACATCTACATAACTTTGTAATGTACACATGACAGTCCTAGTATTACTAATGGTACATTTTTTGATGTTGTAACCTTGGCACTACCGAAGTCACTAGGAATTTTGCCACTCATTTCCATAGGGGCATAATTTTACTTGTCACACAAAAATTAAGTTAAGAATTATTCTTCATACCTCATAAAAATGTGTGTTCAAAAGCTTGAGGCTATCCAAAAAAACCCCAAAACAAAACAAAAAAACAAAACAAAAAAAAACTGTCTCTCAATGGTGTGGATATTTTATGCCTCCAAGCAGTGTAGTTATACTGAGGTAAGTTTGTAGTATAAAGAGGTCTCTATCTCTCTGGGATAAAGTCTCTTTTCAATCCACCTGACATACATATGCCAGCCAAAATGTATACTGTAGCCCTCAACTATGTCTGCTTGTACTAGGACCACTTTAGACCAGAAAAGCAAAAGATTCTTCTATTTTTTCACTAGTGCCATTCTTGGTTTTAAGCTTTGCAACTTGGGCAAGGCATGTCAATGACACTAGTTTCACTTCTGTTTACAGTTCACTTCCTCTTCCAGATTCCAACTCTGATAATATCTGGACTTCAAATGCTGTGGGAGAAAACTTAAAAAACTAAGATCTAAACAAAAGTCGTTCTGAAGATGTAATTTTTGTACTAGAAAAAAGGACAAGGAAAAATCTGGCTACCAAAAATAAAAATTGAGATTTTCCCCTCTACGAATGTACCATTGGCATTATTTACATACTATCATCTAGCAAGTATAAAACGGCAGCCACAATCAGAACATCCTATTATATTTAGTGCCCCCTATCTTCCAATTGATAATGACGACCTATTAGAGCTATAACATATAACAATACAATACAATACAATAAAAATTAGAGAGCCATTTCCTCCAGGCATCCTGAAAAAAGCCAGGCTGGGAAAATGTGTTAACTATTAATATTAAACTATCTGCTTGACCCTATATTTACCTGTGACTCTCTGAGTAGGTTTCCCAGAACAGAAGAACTCTGTATAGTTCAAAAAGCTTGTCTCTCTCTCAGCAACAGAAGTCAGTCCGATAAAAAAATGTTACCTCACGCCATCCCCTTTATTGTGCTGAGAAAGAAACAAGTCACATCTTTTGGGCTGCTCTCTCTTTTTAAACAGGCTGGGAAAGAACAAAATTAACTGAGTGGAAATTATACAATTCACAGGAGAAAAATATAGATATGTCTGACTATCTGCAGCATATAGAGCCACCACATTTGTCAATGAATGAGCAATTTCAGCAAACTTTTCACCCTCGTGTTGAATGGGACTTTCCTATGCAAAAGAAGTTCAGCAGGTTTCTGGTTTTATATTTTTATAGCAGTAACTGCAGAAATGGAATACCTTTGCAGGGGATCCACTGAAGCTTTTACTTACTGAGGTTTTACACACCCTTAGTATTGAAAAACAATGGAATCTATGTGCCAACAATGACTTCAGCACAATCCCCTCCCCTTCACAATGGCTGCATTCACACCACCATTGTAAGCGATTGCCCCAACTTTAACTGCCTACATTAGGAGTGCATAAGACACAAAGGGAGGTGTTTCCAGGTTCAGTGAGCACTTTGCAGCCATTCATCAAGGGGGAAACAAAAGAACTCTGTGGATTACCCCGGCTAAGGCAGATGCACCAGCCAGGGCAACCCTTTCACACACCACAAGGTCTCCAGTACCACCAATCCTAACCAACATGCCAACTGAAAAACATTCCATTTAGAAACAATTGTGCCGGTATCTCTCCCCTATGTTTTATGTGTTTCT
This sequence comes from Pelodiscus sinensis, assembly GCF_049634645.1. Taxonomy (NCBI): domain Eukaryota; kingdom Metazoa; phylum Chordata; order Testudines; family Trionychidae; genus Pelodiscus; species Pelodiscus sinensis. Next base: position 65,061,817 of record NC_134718.1, read on the forward strand.
TTGTCCTAGTTACCATGGGAATTTACATGAAAGCAGGATCTTTGTTTGTTAAAGGTGAACTGAATGCATCTTTAAAAACTGGCTTAATCACAGAAACAGTCACAGAATATGGGTGCGCATTAATATGTGTACATTTTAAAAACACCAAGTTCTCAGGAAAAGCTCCTCCAGCACTGTATAAGTGCCATAGGCCTGCGCAGCACATTTCATTAGGGTGTGCACCCAAAGAATTTTTTAATAAATGTATTTTGACCCCCATTAGCCACCCCCTGACCCCCATTGGCCACACCTCTGGAGATAACACTCTCCGGGCAAGATGGACACATGACCAAAAGATGTCATGTGACCCCCCCCTCCAAGGACTTTTCCCACTATCCTCCTACCAATAGGGATTAGTTTGTCCCCCATCCCCAAACTCCCCTCATGCAACTATCCTGCAGTTGCACTGCATTACCCCCATGTGTGTGACATTAACTCGGGGGCAGAGAAGCTGGGGAAAGTGTTCCCTCTAAGAGTTTCCTCCCATGAGCAGAATGAATTTTGTGTTGTGCACCAGTACTGAGTTCATGGGGCTTGTTTGCCTGTGTCACTGTGGCACCCAAGTTATTAATAAATATCTCATAAACCTCTACTTTTTCCCTCTTCTGCCATGTCTCCTCCCCTTGCTCTATCAGCACCCCTGGTGCCTGCTGCCCCCAGCCCCTCACCCTCCACTGCTGTTCTGACTCCTGCCCTTCTCACTGCCCTCAGCCTTCCTGAGACCTGCGCCCCCTCCACCAGCCCTTCAACCCCCGTGCCCACTCCTCCAGTAGCCCCACTCTGATCTTGTGAGGGACCCCTCCTCATTCTCTCTCCTAACACCTCCCTCTACACACCTGCCCTGCCTCTCTCCTCTGGTGCTAGTCCCTCTCCTGCAGGTGTCTGCTCTTCTGCTTCACCCCCAGAATCTCCTGGTGCTTTCCCCTTCCCTCACTGTCCCTGCCCCCTTTTTCCCTGATGCCCACCCCCTCACCATCCTCTGCCCCAATTTCCCTCATGCCCACCCCCTCACACATGCCTTGCTTCATCCCTGCCTTCCTCATGCCCACCCCTTCTTTCAAGCCTTCTCCCAGCACCTCCCTCTCCCCCCCTCTAACCGCAATGCCCTTTCCCTCTCCTCTCCCAGCATCACCTTGTCCCCACCCTCCCACTGACACCTCTCCTCCTGCCCTTTTCCTCATTGTCTCCACTTGGCCCCCTGGCATTTGTCTCTCCTCTACCTTGTCCCTTGGTGCCTCCCCCTTTCTTCTCCTGACTGCCCCCCTCCCCTCAGCAGAAGCCCCTTCCTCTCTCACCTCTTCCTCTTATTTTTTCCCCTCCCCTTCCCTTTCTTACCTTCGGCTTCTGCCTTCCAATCCACAGGGCTGGAGTCAGAGCTGGCCAGGCCCTAGCCGGGGCACCCTGCAGTGCTGCCGGGCCAGGCGGGGGCATCCCGGGGGTGCCTCGGAGGTGGGGGGTGGCTGCGTGGTGCTGCCAGGCCGGGCAGGGACGTCCCCGGGGCGCCACACGGTGCTGCTGGGCTGGGGGGGCAGTACCTCAGGGGGGCCGCCCCATGCTTCTGGGCCAGGCAGGGGCGCCCCGGGTGCATAAGGGGCGGTGCTGAGGGGCCCGGAGTGCAAAAATGGCTCGGGCCGGCTGGCGTTTGTATTCAGGCCTCAGCTGCTTGTGGAGCTGGGCCACACGGTTTGAAAGTCCCGGGCTGTGATGTCACACCGCGGCCGGGCATCTCCCCTCTTACCTGTTGCGCGGAGTTTCAGCACGCCGCGCATGCACTCCCTCTGCCCCATAGTGCCCCATAGATGATCGTGGGGAATTTAAAGTGAGGGTTTGCGGCACCTCTCCTCCTCCAGCAGCGGCTAGCCGGCCCGAGACATTAGTGTGTGCCTGGGCACACCCGGCACAGTCTGTGCATACGCCTATGATAACTGCCAAATCCTGAGGTCAGGGTAACATGGCTGGAGGCAGTTATACCATCCGCTGTTGTGAGGGAAACCCAGAAAATGGAACTCAGGAATTTGCAGGTATGCATAGGAGGAACTGATGCCAGTGCTGTTGTTGGACTTCTCTACTACCTTTTAGGACAAAGGGGTCCAAGAAAAATTAATAAACAACATACCCAGAGTATGAGGTGAAGTTGGGAATAAATCTCAGGTATCTGAATACTGAGCACTGTTGATGGACCCCAAAGCTATCTTTCCTCCTGATTTGGAAACCTCAATGATTTTTCAGGGATCAGTCCATCCACATCCCTCAGAGTATCTCTAATACTATCCAACAAATTGGTTGGATAGTCTTTTTCTTTTTCTTTTTTTACCTTCACTCAAGCTCATTTGAAGAAGTGGGTTTTACTCACAAAAACTCATGTTACTTTATATATCTTTGTTAGTGTCTAACGACAGATCTGTTATTTTAAAAATAACAAGGCGAGCATCCACACTACCAAGCCTCTTATTTCAAAATGACCTAGTAGGGTAGACATAGGATAAGGTGCCACAGGAGTAGTTGTTTTTAACCACTGGTAATGAGAGCCATTGTAGCAGGTAATGCAGTCAATTGACTACTACATATTTTAAACTGTAAAGTCCTCAGCTCAGGAAATCTATCCTTTTAGTCTAAAATATACTACAGTGACACTGTCACAACCAAAAATAGTATTATTTGACTCTGAATGACCCATTATCTGGTACTCCTTTAGAACTTGTGCACTTAGCATACAAACCATGTGTTGAAATGCTTGATCATGTAATACCCAGGGCATGCGTACACTTCAGCAGCGTAACTACGGTACAGTACCTGTAGCGCTATAGCAGAGGCTTTAGACAGTGTCAGAAGAGTTGTTTTTCAGTCAAGGTAGACAATCCATCTCTCCCAAACATGTTAGCTAGGTCAGCAGAATAATTGTTCCATTGACCTACCTCGCATCTACAGCGGATCTACAGTTATGCTAACCTAATTGAACAGAATATATTTTTCATAACTCTACATAAGAACATAAGAACGGCTGTACTGGGTCAGACCAAAGGTCCGTTTAGCCCAGTATCCTGTCTGCCGACAGTGGCCAGCACCAGGTGCCCCAGAGAGGTGGACCGAAGACAATGATCAAGCGATTTGTCTCCTGCCATCCCTCTCCAGCCTCTGACAAACAGAGGCCAAGGACACCATTTTATCCCCTGGCTAATAGCCTTTTATGGACCTAACCTCCATGAAATTATCTAGCTTCTCTTTAAACTCTATTATAGTCCTATCCTTCACAGCCTCCTCTGGCAAGGAGTTCCACAGGTTGACTACACGCTGTGTGAAGAAGAACTTTCTTTTATTAGTTTTAAACCTGCTCCCCATTAATTTCATTTGGTGTCCTCTAGTTCTTCTATTTAGGGAACTAATAAATAACTTTTCTTTATCGGCCCTCTCCACACCGCTCATGATTTTATATACCTCTATCATATCCCACCTGAGTCTCCTCTTTTCTAAACTGAAAAGTCTCAGTCACTTTAACCTCTCCTCATAAGGGACCCATTCCAAACCCCTAATCATTTTAGTTGCCCTTTTCTGACCACTAAATAACATAGTTATCATGTAAAAACAAAACTTTTTAGCATTAAATGGGGTAATAATTGTTCTATGGGTTGACCCTCTCTAGTATGGCACCCTCGAGCCCTGACCAGCACTGAACCAGAGAATTTGCCAAGTCACAGGAGGTCAATATTATCTAGTGCATTACCAACACTCCCACTGCTTCCTGGGCTCTTAGAAGACATTTGGGGTAAATTAGACTTAAATAAGAATACAGAACACAGAGCCAGGACTGGTGGCTGTAAAACTTCATGAGACCACGGGAAACTTGACTACACAAACAATAAGTGGACACTGAACCAACTAAAGTTATGCCAGACCACGGAAGTTGCCGGACCAGAGAGGTTTAGTAACAATTCCAAATTTAAGATGTGTCAGTGTTTGCCTTGGGAATACCCATTTTTTCCGAGTCATGATACTGGCAGTTAAAACATGTTCTGAGCAAATCTGACACAGCTAGGTTGATCTAATTTTTAGGGGTAGCCCCGGACTTTCACGCCTTCACTTTTCCAGAAGTTTTAGATAAGTCTTCCACCTTTGCTCCTGTACGGAATGTCATTCCATCAGTGGCAGTCCCGATACCAGCACTAATGAAAACAGCCCACAAGCGTTTTAACCACTGTGTCATTAAGCCTGCTCAGTGCAGCTCTACAACGGTGGTTCTCAAAGTGTAAGATCAAGCCCTGCTTTTAATAAAGCAAATTAGCTCAGGCCCCATTGTTCCAACTACCATGCTCATGTAAGTCAGCTACTGACATCAAAGATATATGGGGCTTCAGCAAACTTCCTGTCACACGCTCCACTGGGACAGATGAGCTTGTCTCTGTGCACAGAACAAGCCCAGATGTGACTCAGTCTGTTCAACAGCCAGTGAGTCCCTAACCTCACCCAGAGTTCAATGGGAGTATGCTTGTGGAAACGTGATATGGGCACAGAATAGGAGGAGAAGTCTTAAGGGCGGCTCCCAGTCTCTACTCCCCCAAACTGTTCCCCATTCGGTCACTCCCTGATTGCTTTGCTCCGAGGCAGCCAGGTGCAAACTGCTTCCTCTTCCTCTCTCCTCTGACGCTGTCAGGTTGGCTGGGAAGCAGCCAGGTGCAGGCACTAACAGCTAAAGAAAAGGAATTGTGCTTAGTGCCAGACTCTTGGAAGCTCTTGACGGCATGGAGGAGTTACTGCAGGAGACGCCCTTCTCAGTCCTAGCACCTGGCTACATGCACAAGAGTCTAAAAGATGGTGCCAATGCAGGCACACAGGGAACCGAACAGGAAATCCTAGGCAGCCATTTGCAGTTTCTTATTTTAAGATCAGAGTAGACTCCTTTTCCGACTCTGCTTTTGGTTTCTTTACTCTTGTGGCGTGAGCTGCAGTTTCTGGCAAATGGCAAAAGAGTTGTTACCAATTTATGTGCTTAGGCATTAAGCAATTTATTTTCACCTCACCTAACCCATAGGAATACTAGGCAATGCTAATCACAGGGCCATGGCTCAGGCTTAGTTACAGGAGACATTACTAACAAGGCATGGTCAAATGCAAAAAACAAAACAAGAGTCTTGTGGCACCTTAGAGATTTTTTTTAGGGCATCTGCTTTCATGGGTAAAACCCCACTTCATCAGATGAATTGGAGTGAGAGTTACAGAAACAGGAGTATACATAAGGAAGAAGTTGCTTGTGTCATGCTCTAATAAAGTTTCTAAGGTGTCACAGGACTCCTTGTTGTTTTTACAGAGATAGACTAACATGGCTACCCCTCTAAGGCCAGGTCAACACTGCAGGGGGAAGGTCGACTTATGGTACACAACTCCAGCTGCATAAATAATGTAGCTGGAGTCGACATACTTTATGCCGAGCTCGGCGCTGTCTCCAGAGCGGGAGGTTGATGAGAACAACAGTGAGAAGTACTGGCACCAACAGGGATGCCTTCAGCATTCGATTTAGTGGGTCTTCACTATACCTGCTCAATCAAACCCTGGAAAAGAGTTGATCCTGTGGTAAGTGGAGATGAGGCCTAAGACTGGTCAGATGTAGTTCTTCTCTCAAATCAAATCTTACTGCTTTAGGGCATAATATCACCCAAGAAAGAATGCTCTGTCATCTGCTGAACCTCACAGTAGGCTGGAACATAAATGAAACTTAGATATTTGTTACTGCTAGAATGGATCAGAAATGCTATATTCAAACCATAACCGCACTGGGTCTTTCTCCTGCCATACTTAGAGCCACAGAACACCCACTAAAGTCATCAGGCATTTTCTCAATGGCTATATTTCAGAATTGGGTGCTTACATAGAAAGCTCTGCCATTTAAGGTGCAGTCTGTTCCTTCTTCAGCTAAAGAATCTTTAGCCACTGATTTGAACAGGAGCTCGAGTAGGCCCTTAGCAAAAGGTAGAAACTGAAGAACTTACAAGATTTCAGTATAAAATAAACAATCGGTAAACAAAATAAAACACTCCCCCCCCCCCCCCGGTAATAAAACAATGTCTCCGGGCTATAAAAATGGGGGTGACAGAACTAAGAAATCTGAATTCTAGTCTCCCACTCTGCCATCGACTCTCTTCATTACTATGAACAGAGAAATCACTTTCTTCACCACCTGTAAAAAATAAATATATCTCGTCTTTTACAATGGGGTTTGAGATCCTTAGCAGAAAAGGGTTTTTCCCCTCTGATGAGCTTATAAACACATTTCCTTGATAATACCTTACACCAACACATCACCTGGACTGAGGTTCTACTCTTAACAGAGACTTAGAAGCACAAAATATTACTATTTAATGCCAGATTCTCAACACAATTATCCTTAATGTCACATACCTAGTGAGTGGAGCATTAGTATACCCATTGTGGTGAGGAAACTGACCCACACTGACCAGGAAGGGGTTAAAGCAGGCAGGAGGGAGCCTGTGCAGAGCCCTGGACAATTAAGGAGAGGCGTTTAAGTAGCCAATCAGGTTGTAGCTTGCTGGAGAAACCCTGTATAAAAGAAACTGCTCAGCAGAGAGTAAGGAATTAGGCCCTGACCAGGGAAGGTGCCACTTCCTGGTTCCCAGAGAAAACACCTTTGCTAGAGCATTGCTGGGCAGGCTCAGGGGGGCTAGAGAGAGGGGCTCCAGCATGCAAAGGGTCACAGGGGATGTGGCCCAGGGAACAGGAGGCAGTGAAGGGGAGTAGAGGAGTGTAGGACAAGGCTGCTGCCAGAGGGTCCCTAGTAGGCGGGCCTGGGTCCCTCCCTTTCTCCTTGCACTGTGTCTAACCACCATTGTTGTGTGGCCTGGAAGAACTTGTGGACTCAGTTGTAGTGAAGGGCTAAACTGAGGCTGTAGATAATCCCTGGAAGGGTTATGAGAGACCACTGGAGTGGGCACAGCCGGAGGGCAGTATCCTGAAGAGGATGCCATGGTTTGGCTGCAACGTGGGTCTGGAACACGAGTGTGGACCCCAGACAGATGAGACCCTGCCAGGAGACGCCCTGCTGAGACAGGACTAATTCCCCAGAGCTACCGGCAGAAGGTACCGCAGCAGTGAGTCCCACCCATTTACAGGTGGAAAGGTTGAGACCTGTCCAAATGACATGCAGAAGATCCTGCCTACTTCACTCATGTTGAATAGTTTCTTGCTTTCCAAACAGCCACCCTCTGATTTCAGTGGAGATAGGGAATAAAATACAAAATATTACCAATGAGGCTGACAGAGTGGGAACCAAGCAAATAAGTCCTAATAGAAGTTGGACCTCCCTGGGCCGGCACCCTCAGGACCTGACCAGTCCCGGATAAGGGAATTTTCCAGATAATGGGAGGTCCCCTGACATCAGCCCACTGCCACTCCCCGCTGCTGGCTCCTTCAGGCCGGCTGGGCTGCCTACTGGCCAGCGCCAGGCACCAATGCTGGCTGGGCGACACACAGCTCATACCCTGCTGCTGGGTGGCATGCTGCTCGATCAGGCTACTGCAGACCCAGTCCCGCTGCTGGGTGGCACGTGGCCCCGGCCATGCAGATGCTACTGGGATGCTGTGGTTGCAGCTCCAGCCCCACTACCAGGCAGCAGGCAGCCCCAATCACCATGACGACGATGCCCGAGCTGCTGAGGCTCACCGCCACCCAGACTGATGTGGCCCCGGACAGGCTTTCCCTACTGGACTGCTGTAGTCCTGACCCTGCTGCCAGGCAACAGGCAGTCCCGACTGTGCCCACCGCTGCCCGGGCTGCCCTGTCACCGCCATTGCCCAGGCTGCTGTGGTCCGGCTGCTACCAGGCTTGCGGGGCTGCACCGGGCTCCCAGCTGCTGGTCCTTCTCTCCGGGATTCTCTCATCCAGGAATATCTGTGGTCATGCTGGACCACGGATGTTGCTGAACCAGAAAATCCTGGATTTGGGAGGTACAACCTGTACTTGAAATAGAATCCAGATGTCCTAGCCTCCAGTCTCCTGTTCTAACCATGTAAAAACAAAACATGTCTGAATATTAAGTTGGGAGCATAACTGCTCCATTAACATTCCCCATTTAAGGCTGTGTCAGTGGCTGCTTTTACCACGCCATTTCTCTGGGTCATTCGACTAGCAGTTAACATTTACTCCAATCAAACATTTAGCTCAGGAATAGTTTTGTTTTATTCCAAAATGGAATTTTCTATTTAAATAAAAAAGTACACAAGGGGCAAAAAAGATTTAAATAACTACAATTTTTTGTTATGGTTCACTGTTACCATCCCCACCCTCACCCCACAAAAAGGTGAGATGTGAGAAAAATGTTTAGTCAGAGTGTGGGGAAAAATACCAGAAAACAGGTGTGCTGAGTAGATGCAGTAACAACTTTCCATGGTTTTTTCTGTAATTCACTACCCACAAACAAATGCATACAACACATCATAATAACAGTTTAAGAAATGAACTAGAGTGTACCAACAGTCATAGAATAACTATTATAGTTTAGAAAATAAATACACATATGTATTTCATATGTACATTCATAATTCGTGTGTGTGTGTGTGTTGGCAGAACTTCTGTTCATTTGAAATTTTTTCCACATAAATATAATATTTTAAATGTGTGGGTGAGTGTCTGCTAAATGACTCTCAATTATTGGGCTTGGAATATCAGGCTCCCAGCATATGGAACATGCAGAGAGCAGCGGAAGGTTCTTCACAACAAATGTAAATGGAGTTTCGTTTTTATTGTTGCTCGTCATACTCCTGAACCTCTAATTCTGAAGTGTGTGCTCATATTTGCCCTGAATAACCAGTAATTGTCACCTACATTTGTGGTGAAGCTGGAATGGCTTAATCACTATGCAATTATACACAGGCTGACCATCCAAAGCTAACGGAGTGGAAGTGTCTATTTAAGGCTTGGCTCTGACCAGGAGCTGCAGCTCTCAATTCTTACTTAAGTCAAATGCAGCTGGGGTATTTAGCAGATTGCTCAGAAGACTGAGGTGCTGAGCTTGTGCAGCAAGAAGTTAACAGGAGATGAATGACTTTTAGGCGCTGAATCACTGTTCATATCCAATTACTGATCAAGTTTTATATCTGGTGTATACTCGCACACACTTTACACTTCCATATGTGTGTACACATTTAAGAATTTTAAAGTGCTTCGCAAATATTAATGAAGCCGCATCACGTCTGGGAGATAAAGGCATGGAAATAGTCAGAACTTCACTGAAGTCAACAGGCTAGAATACTTTTTCTGTTGAGGGTCTTGTACCATTGTAAGTGAATGATATTTCCATTTCACAGATGTATAAACTGATGCACAGGGTAATAATGGGGCTTGTCCAAGATCCTACAGTGACATAGTATTCCCTATATCATTAAATAATACATCTCATTTATGTAATTCAGGCCCAATGGGCTTGGGGATTCCTGTTGCATGAGGATGGTATTCTACTGGGGATACTTATTCCACAGTATTAAGAAAAATTCAAACACAAGCCACCACTGTCCTACATTAGCTTCCCACTACCCCTCCTCCCCACTGCAAAAAAAAAAAAATCTTAATGATGCCCACGGGGTGCCAATAAGTTTAACTACAGAGAGTCATTTTTGTTAATGGAATTCTCACTGATTCAGTTTGAGTTGAGAGGATGAGAGAATCTTTCACTGTGTTTTTCTAAGGCAAATATTTGGTGCTTTCATCTCCCTGAGCTTTAACATACAATCTGTCACCAAAAAAAACCATTTATATAGGAGTTCATGGAAAACATAGCATGTTTCAGATGGCAATCAAGGGAGGGGGAAATCTATTATATTGCTCAGAACTGCAGTTCACAGAAATTACAATGCAAACCGCAAAGGTAGATTTAATTCCATGTACAGGAAGTACAATGCCACAATTCCATCCTAATACCTTATTCCCTTTTCTGTTACACTCACATTTAATTAATGGGGGGGTGGAGGTTTGAAAGTCCAGGAAACACTATTTATGAGTCTACACATTCTCATTTGCCACCCATTCATTATTAGAACCCTGCAAATATCCACTTTTCAGCTGCAGGTATCCGCATTGTGACTGTAGATATCAACGGCTCATTTTTGCAGATACGGATATAAATTTGGTATCTAGAACCCTGCAAATTTGCAGGTCGACACACCTCATTTTTGTGGCTACAGATGAGGATACAAAATTTTGTATCCATGCAGGGCTCTGCCCATTATATTAAAAAAGGGATAGGCTGGGAAACAGAAATTCTAAGGCCTCTGAATTGTGCAGTATGGTTTGCAAGCTCTTAAGGGCAGAGGCCCCTGCTATGTTTTAAACAGTACCAAGTGCACTACTGATGACTTAGACATATCATTAATACGCCTATTATACAGCCATGTCCACTTATTCCAGAGTTAAACTATTTTTCTGGCACAGAAAATTAAGAGCATACTTGCACAGCTCCATCTAATCACCACCCTCAGAGAAAAGGGGCAGCCACACTCTTGGTATGTGGGCTACAAAATCGTTATAAATAAAGGGTCTTGGCAAAGCGGCCCAGAAACTGCCGCTATTCTCAACCCACCCGTCAACTGCTAACTATCTTCTTGACCACCCCCCTCTTTTAGTTCTCTTTTTACTTTTCTCTTTAGGCATACCAGCCTCGGCCATTATGTTTGCTTTGTGCTTTGCAAATCTCTTGTCTCCCTCTTTCCCTATTAACAAGGAGCACCAACAGGAGCCAACGGAAGCAGGGGAGTGGCTGCCACCCTGCCCTGCAGCTGCTGTGCAGAGGGGCTACATATAAACATTTCAAATGCAGGGCAGGGTATTGTATAGGGCAGCGTTAGGGGTAAAAGAGGGCTGGCTGCACTCTGGCCATTGCTGATCTACTCTCATAACTTGAAAATTCACTAGAAATGTTCTGGGTACTTTTCCTCTCTCCTTTTTAAAAATACTGGTTGCACAACACCATTTATTAACCTCATACAAGGCATCCTTCTTCTGATTCTACTCACTTACGTTATACTGCTTTTCTAGTTGTTTAGCATCTGACCGGAGCTAGCTGTGAAGGGGAAACTGTTTTGAAACTGCCGCTAATGCCATCTGAATTTTTTGTGACAATACTTTGTGCTTCTCTGAGGATCTTAAAGTGCTAACAGTTAACTAATTCAGCTTCAAGATACCTGTCCTCTAGAGATGGATTATCTTTATGGGCACAGATGGGGAAACTGAAACACAGCCGCTAAATCTCTTGCCTTAGGTCAAAGAACACATTGGTAGCAAAGATCTTGATCTTCATCAAAGCAAAAGATCATTCTTTGTCTCTTAAAGCATCTTTCATTATTGTTCTTCAATTAAATACTGGTACTGTCCAGCCAGAATCTCTCTGAACACACAGTCAGCTGGTGACATTAGTATATTTGTTTTACTCTATACCTTTGTACCTCCCCTCCTCTGCACTGGCTTATGCATTGGATCAGCTCGCCAGTTTTTTAGTCATCTAAAATGGCAAGTCTCCAAGTAATTACAAAGAAAGGGATTAGATTACACAAGAATTTACATGTTGAAGACGGCGATTACCTTTCTGAGCCAAGCTTACTGCAGAACCTTTGTCCACCACTTACTCAAGTGTGACCAGCATGCGGACGGGATTCTCGGAGATTGCTACTCCTGTTTCCTAGATGAGGCGTATTTCCCCACTCCCACCAAAAACAACACATTCCACAAGCCATCAAACACACTTCACTCCATTTATGTCACATCAGAGGAACACAACCAGTGGGTTTTATTGTAAAAATAATAATGATGCTGGTACTCCAGGGGAAAAGTTGTTAAGAAAAAAAAAAAAAGCCAAGGTGGGGCCGGCATTGCCCTTTTAAGAGATGCAGCCCCTTTAAGACACATGGCTCAGCCAACGATAGGACATTTGCATACAGAGGTGCCGGTACGCTCCATTCTTTCCAGGTAAGCTCTGACTGGAGGTGCCGATACTGCATACCGGGCAGTACCTTCACAAAAAAAGCACTGGACACAACCATCCCATAAAGTTTGTTTTGAGGGGGTGGGTTGTTTGGTTTTGTTCTTGGCGGGGGGGGGGGGAGGGGGTGGTTACATCTAGTGAGTGGGAATTTATTTTGGTTCAATGGAAATATGAAGAACAGAGATCTGTGAAATTGCCACACATAAGACATTCTCATATTGGTGCACGTCTGAAAACACAGTGGGGGACCCGCACTGTGGCCCTCTCCAGTGATTTTGGTTCATCCGCCTTGCCAGACGTAAGAACAAGCAAGCATTTTACTGCAGTGCCGTAATTACAAATTTTAAGAAGGGCAAGAATTACCAGAGTGGAAGGGAAGGAGAGTCAATTTCCTTATAGTCTCTTCCTGCACGTCATGAAGCTCCTAGTGCTCACTCCAGATAGCAACAATTGCTCTCAACCTTCCACTCTTTTGTAGATAATAAGAAAAAGAAGTGTTATTGCCACAATTCCCAGTCTTAGCATGTTTGCTGTTAATGGGGTGTCATGTGGGACTGAAGGGTTTACATAGCCTGAAGTTCGGATCGGCCACTGTGCATTTATATGGACACATGGTACCAAGTGCCATAAACTTGCAATAGGCACGCGACTAGGGAAGGATCCAAAGCAAGCCATTTTGGAGGACTGAGCCTTTGAGTTGTCCCAGACTACTTTCCAGCCCCCTGCTGAGTCATGAATTTTACACCCACACAGTGCAGCATCCACACCGGCATTCCTGTCAACCATTAACTTTTTTTTTTTTTTAATCAGAAAGCTGTATTTTTTTTCTTTTAAAAACAGCTTTGCAGCGTCTCCAAGTGGCCAACTGTACCAATTGTTCACACTGATGCAAAATGCAGCCTCCTCTCTCACCCTTCCTTTGGGTGAGTTAATAATGACAACTGATTTACCACGTACTTTGAGTTGTGTTTATTTTTCCCTGGCAGCTCTGAGCCAACCAATTTCCAGTCTGCTAGTAAAAGCGTGTGTCTCCCCCATCACTTCAGCTTGCTGGAAATGTAAACCTGATCTGGTACCGATGACACACACTAAAACGAATGCCTCCTGATGGAAGGCCCTTGTGATCACCCTTGACCCCAGTCCTGTAGATCACGTTAAACCCAACATTATCTCCCTGCCAACTTTGTTTTTCCTAAGAGGTAAAAGATTGATGTGGGAGCCTAGGCTAGAGTAAAAAGCTTGTCAGGCAAAGGTGACTGGAGACGGGAAATGGGAAGAACAGGGCAGAGATATGCTACTCATATCCCTCCTCTCTCTCTCTTCATCCCTCCTCTTCCTCCTTACTAGAAAAAATTTAAAATAAATAAATAAATGAGCACAAAAGAGAAGCTTCCATTTCAGGTGAAACAACTAAGCCCAGAGTGAGCGTAGAGTCCTTCGCTCTCCCCACAGGGAGAGCGAATACTCCTTTAATATCCCAGTCATCTAAATAAGCGGGTTGTGCCCACGAAAGCTCATGATACCATCCACACGTTCTGTGGTGCGACTAGACTTTAAGGCGCTACTAGACTATTCGCTGCTTTCGAAGTTCACCTCCCAGGATTTACTTGTTGATGGGAAGTGGAAGAAAACAGTGGGCCTGAGCTTGGTAAAGTACAAAATATTCTTCTTTAGTGGGAGGGTGCAGGTGTATGCCTAATTTCAGCTTTTTCTTCCCTTTGAATAGCAGGAATCTAGGGACCCGAGCACTGAAGTTTTAGGCTCATGCTTCATGGCTTAAAGACATCCTTTCCTTTTAGACCAGAGGTGCGGAATCTCAGGATGTGGCCCCCGGCTCACCTGAATCCCACCCCCTAGGCTCAGGGCCCTCCAGCCTCCCTACTTTCCTACCGTGGGGCTGGAGCACACACAATTTACTAGGCTGCTCCCCCCACCCCCCCAAGGCTCCAGTGTGCCAGGGGAAGGTGAGGAGTGTCTCTCTCCTCAGTTGGGGGCCATGTCAGTGAGGTGGGGGTTTTTCCTCACTTGTGAGCAGCCCCTAACTGACCCAAAAAAGGTTCTTCCCCCTGCTTTACACAGACTATCACTGCCTACTGCTGGGCACTATGAGCTGGGATTGGCTACTGCCAGTTAGCCAGTAAAATGGGTTTTTACATCTCTATCTGGTTAATCATGATGTTTAAATGATTAACCGATTAAGGGGGGGTGGCTAGACTGCCCTTCCCACCCCAACTCCTCGCCACAGGCAGGGGCTGCTGCAGCCTGGCCAGTGAAGCCCCTGCCTGCAGCACACCCACTTTGGATAGGGGCTGCTCTGATAGAGTGGAACATCCCTGTCCTGCCCACAGCAGGTGGGGAGCTGCTCCAGCCCCCACTAGCTAACTAGACTGGTTAACCTTTCCTTACTGCCAGTGACAAGCAATGGTCTCACGTTCCTCATAGTGGCAGCAGGTTTAAAACAAACAAAAGGAAGCTTTTCTTCACTCAGTGCACAGTCAACCTGTGGAACTCCTCGCCAGAGGATGTGGTGAAGACTAGGACATTAACAGGGTTCAAAAAAGAGCTAGATAAATTCATGGAGGTTAAGTCCATCAATGGCTATTAGCCAGGATAGGTAGGAATGGTATTCCTCACCTCTGTTTGTAAACTGGTGACAGGAGTGGGATCATGTGAAGATTACCTGTCGTGTTCCCTCCCTCTGGGGGATCTGGTATTGGCCACTGTCATTAAATGGCATGCTGGGCTGGAGGGACCTTTGATCTGACCCAGTATGGCTGTTTTTATGTTCTTATGCAGTGGGGCACTCTCAACCAACCCACTCTAGCTGACTGATGAGCAACACTGGTGGGACCCTAAGAAAGCCACAGTCCAAACAGCAAAGCGTTCCCCCACCAAATAAATGTGAAAATAGAACATGGTTCTTCTGTTTTCCCCAAGAAAGAGAGGCATTTTCATTGCTCTTGGAATGGAATAAAAATTAAAAAAGGAAGCCCTCTTAAAATGGACCAAAATTAATGTAGATGGTGAGCAAGGACCAGGCACATGGAAGGGTTAAGAGATAGAAATACTTAATACAATAATGTTCTTAAACTTAAGATCATGCCTACGCTTAAACCCCTATCGCATCACAGCTGCCGCTGCACTGTTCTAGCAGTCCACTGCAGATGAGAGGCTGTCAATATGGGCCACATCTGGACCGACAGACACTTTTGAACACACCCCAAAACTTTTTTATTTACACATAATCATCCATATTGGGGTTTTAGAAGTTCTTTCTCCGGAGTCTGGACCTTGAGCAAGAAATTTAGACCTGGACAAAAAATAAGTGACTGTTCCTGCTGCAGGCAGTATCTATGCAGACGGGAAGGATGATTTTGCCAGTGGAAATAATCCTCCCAGAGAGGTGGTAGCTAGGTCGACAGAATTCTATCAATTTGTCTACACGATGGGTTGGTTCCGGATAGGTGGGTTGCTCCAGGAGTGTGGATTTTTCACATATAAATACAGCTCTTTTAAAAAGTGTTTCTATCTATATTAAACAAAACACTAAGATGTGTTTTACAACTCCACCACCACATGTAAGCATATTACTGGGCCAGAGAGATGGAAAGGGAAAGCAACTGTATGAATCAAGGATTAGGACTGGACCTACTAATTCATTTGTAACTCTTGAACTTTTGTATCCTGGGTTATAAAGAAGATGTTCAACTCACAAAGCAGGAGTGGCAGGGGAGGGCAGTTGTGGACTTAGCCCTTTCAGCAGCCAAGCTAATAATGATAAAGTGTAATTGGAAAGAATTGTCATCCACCTTGATGGTGATCCAGGAATGATGGCCTCTCTTTATGAAATGTTTCATGCCTTGCAAATAATAAACACCCGCTTAAATAGTCATCAGAATTCAAATATATGAAGTTACAAGAACTGAACTGAATATGTAAACTTTCTACAGGTCCTTTCTTTTAAGAAATAGTTGGCAGGTAAAAGCAGTGTGCTCTGGCTCTAGCAATTATATCTAGCCATATTTCAGTGTTTATACGTGTTTAAAAGAAAACATCCCTTCCCCCCCAAAAAAACCCACAACACCTTTGTAGGGCATGCTGTAGAAAAATCAAATGATTTGTATCATTTCCCAGTGAAAATTCCTATACACACCCATTCCTAGTATATAATATACACATATACTGACAATGAAGAGGATAATTGGGCAATAAATTGTGGAAATGTGATAAATTGCATTCATCGTGCACCTTTGATTACCTTCTCTGCTCTCTCTGCTAGGGCTGTTTTGAAGATTAAAAGAGAAATGGTCAAACAGCAATTTGTTTTTCTCCTCCAGCTACCACAGAAATGTTTACTTCCACCTTTAAATTTGCTTTTTTTTCTCCCAAATCAGCACAAAATAAGCAATACTCCATCCTGCTCTAGAAAGAGGTTAAAATACATTAGCTTAGGAACTAACATGGTGAAAAATAGGTACTTTATACTAGGGTTTTGACTGTGTAATGTATAAATGGTTAACCAATGTGCATGGGCTCATCGGATAACCTTTACAGTTACACGCAGCCCTCTCCCCCTCTCCATGGGTAGGTGGGCAGACCTGCTGAAAATTTCAGTGGAAATACATGTACAAAAATAAACGCATTTTAGCATCTCTGCTTTATACAATATGATTGCTGGGATTCCCTTTCCAATGCTACGTTGTGCATATTTGTTCCAACCCATAGCAGCAAAAGTAGTAAGATTCTGTTCATCATGATTAATGGGGAGCAGAGCTGAAGAGAGTCCTTCTGCCTGTAGTGGGCTGAGAATTTTAGACAATGGGCAATAAGAATATTCAGTCCCACTTCTAACCCACTCTAAAAAAAAGTTCATTAAACTACCCTTCTCACAACTAATCCCAGTGAGACAGAACAAGCCTGTTCGTTATCGCTAACGGCCTTGCTCTTGGGGCAATTATAGCTGCATGGCTTTGTGTCTTGTCTTAGTACCCACCCGATTGCTGTCATTATTATAACATGGTAAATGACCAAAATGCAATTACTTAGGGAGGGCTTCTTTTTAAATCACTATCAATAACTAAACAAAAAAGAAGTGAATGATCCATTTTTCTACTATATTTACTTTCTTAGCAATATTTACACAAATGATTTAACACTCATAATGCAAGGTGGAGAGACATTTCTTACTATCTCAATGGGGGAGGGTGACAAGAACAGGATGGATGGAAGCCACACACACACACACACACTCTCTCTCTCTCTCTCTCCCCCCCCCCACACACACACTTCCCCCACCCCCCTCTAAATTGTAAGATCAGCACTGCATGGCAGAAACAGAGCCTGTTTGGATGTGGGATTCCAGTTAAACATAAGGGGCACGCCTAACTACGGGGTTTTTTCGAAAGAGGATATGCAAATTCCACAGGGAATCTGCATATCTTCTTCCGATCTCACTTTCGAAAGAGGATCTTTCATATGTGAAAGTAGTCTGAAAGCGGTTTTTTCAGGGAAAAAACTCTTTCAAAAAAACCCACGTAAACCTCCTTTTTTTCCCCCGAAAAAGGTTTTTTTTTCCTGAACCCCTCCCCCCCGCCCCATCCAGACTACTTTCACTTTCAAAAGATCCTCTTGCAAAAGTGAGATCAGAAAATGATATGCAAATTCCACAGGAAAAATCTTTTGAAAAATCTACATAGTCTAGACTCTAGACATAGCCACGGCTATTTTACTAGGTATGTTTGTTAATGGCAACCATACAAGTCCGTACCTATGAGCCTGTTCACTGGCCTATGTAAAATGAATTGGTGCTTTCAGTCTACTTCTTGGTATCATTCTCAAATACAAGCCAATTGTAAAGGGTGGGTGAAATTTTGGCCCAGTGAAGGTGATGGCAAAACTCACGTGGATTTCAATTAGGCCAGGATTTCACCAGGTGTGTCTGCTGAGAAACACCCAGGAGCGAGCAAAGGAATGAATGGGAAGGGAGACTGAATTACCTCCTCCTCTAAGCCTGGGGTCATGATGCAGAGGAAGCTTTATGGCTCTTGCCTGTAGTGCACTGGTTCAAAGTCCTTTGTTTAATTCACAGGTTTTCAAGCCAGCAGCTTTCACAAACATTTACTTCATTCAATTACCTTCATTGCTCCAGTTGCATCACCCAAAATATCCCCAAGGGGATGTTAAGAAACAAAATCCATTCATATTGGATCTGTCGGAGCAATGTGGAGGAAAGATACACATGAGGATCTATGAATTCTATGGAGGGGCTACGGATAAAAATTATGTTCCATAAATGGACTAAGACAACACAGCAGACGGCCACTACACTCTATACTACAGAGCACAGTGAAAGCTAAATTCCAAAAATTGAACCTGGAAGATTTCATTATAGGTTGAACTTCTCTAGTCCGGTACCCTCACGTCCTGACTGGTGCTGAACCAGAGAATTTGCCGAACCACGGGAGGCCAATATTGTCTAGCAGCAACACCATCACTTCCACTGCTTGCTGGGCTCTTAGGAGACATTTAGGGGTAAATTAGAGCTAACTAACAGCACACAGCCAGGACTGGTAGCTGTAAACAAACTTTACGGTATCACAGGAAGCTTGGCCACACCTACCGTAAGTAGACATCCGCATAACTAAAATCACGCTGGACCACGGATGCTGTGGAACTGGACTGTGTTGAATTAAAGAGGCACAACCTGTGGTAGTAAATTGGCACAAAAATAAATAGGAGCCAACAAATAACCTAGAGGCTAGTCCCCAAAACAGCAGGCGGTTTTAGAACTGTAGTAAGTCCAAACCATTTTGAAATAGATGACAGAACATTTTAAAGGCATCAGAGTTGTAAGCAGATCTATTGCCTCCAACTCAATCTGGGGAATATTTTCCAGTACCAGGTTGTCCAAATGACAAAATGTTACCCCTTTTCTTTCGGAT
Source organism: Pelodiscus sinensis (assembly GCF_049634645.1). NCBI lineage: Eukaryota > Metazoa > Chordata > Testudines > Trionychidae > Pelodiscus > Pelodiscus sinensis. Next base: position 65,080,774 of record NC_134718.1, read on the forward strand.
AGTGAATTCTGTGTGTGGAGCAGTGGTAATTAGGAGTCCAAAGTTGTAATTGAAATATAATAATTTGATTCATGATAGGATTTTAATTGAGCAGAACACTAGATGAAAACAATCCAGCCTTCACTGAGCTCAACTTCCAACATCTATGGCAAGATCTCAAGTGACAATTCACTCAATCAATGAAATGCAAGTTAGAAGCATTATATGACTGGAACAAACCCAGTGGCAGATTACTCATAAGATACAGGGCTGTTTCTAGCAGCATCAGGAAGCCACCCTCATTAACTCTGCAAAATGGTTAAATAAACCATAGGGAACTTCTTTCATAGATAAAGATGATAGATTTGGTTTTGTCAACAGCATTTGGGCACTCTGCTTTTATGCCTGGTCATGAGTATTCAGAGAAATCCTGGACAGAACTGTAACAGCCAACGTTCTATTTGTTTTTCCTTCTCGGGAACAATTATAGCGCCATTAAAATCTGGCAAAGTTCTTGCATTACAGATAAACACAAGTAAATCAATTTGACTGAAAAGAAAGCATTAACAGTTGCTGGGATTCTGGCAGATTCAGCATATCAACTACTCCGAATTCCATTAGGAAAGAGAGTCCCTTTCAGAAAAACCAAGAGATTATTTCAGTTCAAACAGATATCCTAGTGGGACACTTTTCCCCCCATCTCTTCAAATTTGTGAGGGAAGATGAGGGGTCAGTGGGAGATATATATAAAAACAGAGAGAGCGAGAGCCTGAAATGATTATTTTCAGGGCCAATTGTATTACAGTCTAGCATAACACCTAACTGGGAACATGAACAAATTAGAACTGTTAGCGATAAGGAGGACTTGTCTGTTTCGTCAGAACTGGCCTTCACAGGGCCAACATGTACATATTCAATCAGACCACAGAGCCATGGTTTATCTAAATGGCAAAGGAGGGGTCAAAAAGTCCATTCATGTAACATTTGGTTAATAAATAAATAATGGCATACTATCAGTAGATCTAAAATATCACTGCTATGCTATCCAGGAGTTTGTATGCAAGAGAAAGAGAGAGGGTGCTCTTCCCCCATATGAACCAGGCATAAGTGGCCTCTTAAGTGTATTGATCTTGCAGGTACATAATCCAGATCTAGGATTTGTCTTTACTGCAAAATTAGCCTTGGCTACCTGGAATCTGGGCCTGAGATTCTTAGGATTTGTCTTTACTGCAAAATTAGCCTGGGCTACCTGGAAGCTGGGCCTGAGAACTAGGGATGTGAAGGACTCGTCAACTATCCAATAAGCAAATGCTTATCCGACAGTCGAAAGGATAGTCGACTAATTGCTTCTCTCTCCCCCTCCCCCCGCCTCTATCAGATAGAGGGAGTGGAGGTGAGGGGGGAGGGAGAAGCAGCAGTGCCAAACAGAGCCTGGGGTCAGCTGCTCCGTGCGGCGCTGCCGCTTTGAATGCTGTGGGGAGCCCTTACCGCATTTCAAAGCGGCAGCACCACATGGAGCCCAGGATCAGCTGGGGACTCCCATTTGACCTGGGACTCTGTGCAGCTGATGCTTTGAAACAGCAGTGCCACACGGAGCCCAGGGTCAGCAGAGGAGTCCCCAGCTGACCCCAGGCTTCGGCGCTTTCGCCTGTGAACCCCTAGGGCTGTTGCTACACTTCAAAGGGAGAGGCACCCTATCGACTAATCGAATAGTCGATGCAAAATGCATCGACTATTCAATGAGTCAATTACCAGATACTTAACATCCTTACCGAGAACTCTGACTGGCCTAGTCCAGGTGTGAGCAGGCACATTGCAGAGCCATATCCCCATTATTGTGTCATCGCAGGTCCTGCACCCCCTTGTTTGCGATTCTAGGACTTCTACGGGCCTCTCTCATGCTTCCTTCCACTCTAGAGAGCTAAGCCACTCTGTGAGTCTATCCCCAGGCTCCATGGGAGAGCTCATCTGTCCTTCTGGGACATTGTGGAAAGGCACTGGAAAACTATCACACTTCGGGTACGTTGAGACTACAGGCTTTTGTCGACAGAAGTTTCGTCGACAGATACTGTCGACAAAGCTTCTGTCGACAAAGAGCATCTAGACTACATCCAGTTCTGTCGAAAAAGCGAGCCGCTTTGTCGACATGAGAATGTAGACGCAAAGGACAGTGTAGATGCAATAACGCCTTCTGTCAACAGAACTCTGTCGACAAAAGACATTATTCCTTGTAAAATGAAGTTTACTGCCGTCGACAAAACTGTTGCATTCTGTCAACGTTTTGTTGACAGAACTTGGCGGTAGTGTAGACGTAGGTATAGTTTTGTCGACAAAAGTCCACTTTTGTCGACAAAACCTTGTAGTCTAGACACACCCTTAGATAAGTAACCTACTTCCTTCCTCAAAGTTGGAGTGTCAGGAGCCCAAGAGAAAGCAGCACATAGGATACAACCCACAACCCCAGCTGGGCCAAGTAGCCCAAGCTGAAAGCACTACCAAACTTGGGGGGGGGGGGGAGGATTTGTGTGTGGATTTTGGGGGGAGGGACAGGGGAGCAGCTAGGGCAATCTGATTAAGAGTACATACTAACTGCAGTGTAGACATGTCCCTAGTTTTGAGCTTTAAATAGAGGACAATCCTGTTTCGAAAGTGATCAAAGCAGCTCTGCAAATATGAGAAAGGTATAAACACCTGAATGCAGAAGAGTTCTTTAGGATGATGCAAGAGGGGATGACAGCAGTCACAGAATTAAATTGAGCAAAGATATATTTAACTGAAACATGTAAATACAGACTGGATAATGCGTTTGAGCATATGCTATAGCAACCAGCCTCAAACTGGTACAAGCATAAATTGAATATTTTAGTGTTTCCCATGTTTAATTTTATCATAGTTTAGTTGCTAAGTTCCATGGCAGCTTAGAACATGGTGTCAGGACTACTTTGGCCAATTAACTGAGCTCTCAGTTCTCACAGGGGAAATCTCTCAAATAGTAAGTGACTTCTCCTTTAAAAAAAAGTTATTTGATTTTCACAGAATATTATTTAATTAGTATTCAAATATGCAAAAGCATTTCCACAAAGTTCTCTCTCGTACACATGTGCTCAAACGCATACATCAAGTACTGAGTATATTTGCACATATGGAGAATTTGCAGTGAATTTACTAATTAGATACAAACTAAAAATACTGTTCCCTTTCTAACTACTACGGTATTTGAGCTTGAATAATTTGTTATCCAGGTATAAGTCTGGTCTTTCTGATTGCTATTTTAAAAACTTACGCATCTGCACTGAGTTCTGTCTTTCCTGAGATAAAAGCATGTCCTGAATATACTTTATTCTTCAGGGCTACTAATTTGAGCAGACTTGTCACACCAAGCACAGGGAGTTGTGGAATACTGACATTCTATTGAATTATTTAAGAGAAATTAACAATGTTTCATATCGTAGGCGATTGCTATTTGTAGGAAAAACATGGCATAGTTCTTTCAAGAGTTAAAAATTATAAGCATCCCAATGAAGGGGGAAAAAAAAGATACTTGCTGATTGTGTGAGACTTTGTTGGGTGCTAATAATCATATTTTTTATTCTGCCTCCTTAGAGATACCTTGGACACAAGGCCTGCTTATTTTATTCCCATCTGTGGGTAATTTCAAGCTAAATCATTCCTTTCTGCAGCCATGTATATAAAGAAAAAAAAATTAGGACAAAATAGCCAAAGATTTTAACCTCTGGAACCTACTCTTGTTACTTGCCAGCAGGAGGGGGTTCTAAACCACAGGAGGTGCTATGCCCTTGTCTACACTAAATGGAAGATCCCTGCGGCCGTGATTGATTTTCCAGAGTTCGGTTTAGCGGGTCTAGTTAAAACTCACTAAATCAAACACAGAGGGTGCCCCAACCAGTGTCTGGTATTCCTGCTATTCTATGAAGCTGAATTGCGTAACTTGAGCACTGTTGTCCAACTCTGCATCTCCCAGTAAATTGATGGGAATACAGTTACCTGTAGGCTTCCAGGCCTCCAAAACACACACTGAGCAGAAGCTGCAATTCCCTGGCTCCAAATTCCCTTTTAGATTCATAGCACCCTCATCTCTGAAGGGAGCAGAAGTTATGAAGCAGGAATTCTTGATAAAACAGGCATTAACTTTTATCACCAGGTAATAAAGGATGACATGACTAGATAGGGTCCTGTTCTAGTCTTAAAATCTGCTACTGGAATTTGGACAGGAAAGTACATGCGTATGCTGAGGTGGCAGGAAATGCTTCATAAAGCATCTGCTCATGACTCTGCCCAGCTGACTCCCAAAGCCTCTCCCCCTCAGATCCAATTGTGTGGGGTTCATGTAAAATGGGATTTGCAAGCCCAGGGGAATTTGAGAACTGCTCTCAACATTGATAGATAAGGCTTCCACCATTTCTACATCCAAAACACAGAGATAATGTGGCCTGGTTCCCACATAAAAAAATGACCTTTAGGAAATGGTTTCACAAAATAGGAAAACAATGACCCCATCCTCCATGTATGATCAGGTGAACCCTTTCGGGACCTGCATCATAATTGTGTTGCAAACCTTTCCAGGGAGACTAGCACAAGACTAGGTGAGCCAGGAAGTGCGAGCCACTAACCCATGACAAAACTAGGGCTACTTTCTGATGTTGGTTAGAATTCACCTCACTGAATAAGAGGAAGATAAAGATGGCCATGCACAGAAGCTCGTTAGTAAAGTAACCCACAGATCTACAATACTGGGCCTAAAAGCCAAGTAGTAGTACTTGCACCATATACTAATAGTTGAGGACAACTATCCTAAGAAGAGCTGTAACCGGTGTAGATTGATTTGGTATGTAGCTGCCAAATGGTGAAAAGGAAATATTTTTCTGAAGCTTTACTGGAGTCTTTCAAATGATGAGAAATACAAGTTAGCACTGAAGACAAATCGGCGCTATAGGGTGTAATAGCTCATTGGTAAACAAAATGGTGAGTCAACCCTGCATGGGAGGCTAAGAACTAAAGATTACTATGAATTTATGGCTAACATAGCCCTACTTTTCTTACTCACGGCAGTGACTCATTTTCCACCTCTAGGGAGGGGGCAGCTATTAGGTAGCTATTAGGTTTGTCCCACCTACTTGATAAGAATGGGATTTGACATGCACTTGATTTGTGGTCAGCGTTTCTAGAACAAATACACAGGAGGAGACCGAGGGAAAGATTTTCAAGGCCAAAAGAGCCAGGACAGTAAAACTCTAGAAAAAGACACACTCACCTACGTAATACACACAACATGCATTGACACATATGTAACCATTACATACATTTAAATATATAATGCCCATCAGTGTGTTCACATCTACACATATATAGAAGGATATCAGGGTCATATTGTAGCATCAAATGATAAGATGCATTTACCATGCAACTTTGGCCAATTTACTGCACCACGCCTGCTAATCCACCTCCACCATGACTATTTCTGGTCTTCCAACTCTGAGCAGCTTTAAGCAACTGGCAAAGAAACGCTTTCTTCCCACCACTAAAGGTAAGGTTTCCTATAAAATAGGCTCATCTGATGTTCAAGACAGACTCTAGTCAGCTATGAATGAGTGGCATGTTTAATGCCCAATGTTTCTAAGCCCAGCAGAGCTAGCAAAACAAGCTTTATATCACTGAAAGGGAGAAATTTATAAGAGCATGTGCTTATATTGTTGGAAGAGCCCAAGCTATCAGATCTTAAAACTCTGTAATTATTGCATGGAAAGGCAATTTTACATTAGTTTTGGAGGTTTCTAAAATGTACATAAATATTCTCTCCTTGTGATCGATACAGTGGATCCATGTCAATATACAAACCTCTTTTTACAGGAGAGTGCCAAAGAAAATTATCACCCAATACATTTTGTAAACCTTTTAAAAAATGTTTAGGAGAGAGAGCTCTATATTACTTAGCACTGCATTACTCATGTAATGTATACATCCCAACATCATGATAATGAAACGTGTGTAGTACACTATACGCAGCTCCATTACATATCCTCTTTTGCTCATCTTTTATTATATATTATATATATAAAACGTAACACATATATAATATGTTTAAAAACCTATAGACATAAGTATTGGCTCCCCTTCCATGAAAAATACAACTCTAGTGATTTAAACTGTGTGGGGTACAGATTATTATTATCCTCATTGTTCAAATGGGGAAACTGAGGCACAGAAAATTAAGCAATGTGATTTTAGTTATACAGTGAGAAAGGAAAATAATCCAAGAGGTCACAGGTTCCTGTTCTAAATACAAGAAATACAAGAGAACATTGGGCCACATTCATTACCGCAGTTCCCCACTAGTGCTCTGTTCAAGGTGAAAAGGAAAAGCTTTTTAAAAGAAAACTGCCTATCCAGAACTGCAGTGAGTGCTCTGCATTCCTCCTGTGCAAATCTTTACCCAAACATGAATGGTTAGGGGGCTAAAGTTGCAGCACAGTCAGAAAAGTTACTTAAAACAGGCACTTTCTTTCCCAACAGAACTGGTTCCTATGTGTATTTACTCTACTGGCAAAGGCCAAGGACAACATTTTCAAAAGTGGCTAGTGATTTGGGTGCCCGACCTGACACACATTAAAGGGGTCTTTCAGAGAGTGCTGCACACCACCCTCTTTTTGAACAGCCACCTTCTGTAAAACTGTCTATAAAGTTTGCCCACCAAAATCAAACGTCACTTTTGAAAATATTAGCCAAAATATTTACTTCTGTTAGCACAACCGCACCCACTAGGCCAGGGTTTCCCAATCTATGGGTCGCCATTACATTTCAAAAGGGTCACCAAGTGTCTCTCCAGATGGCTCTGTCCCCTCTCTGCCCCCTGTTTTTGAATTGCCCTGGGTCACCAAGTCTTCCTGAATTGTCAAAATGGGTCCCCATCTGAAAAGTTTGGGAACTGCTGCACTAGGCAATGGGGAAGCCAACCTATGGGATTCTTCTCTGCTTCACATCTTATCAACAAAACTGCGGATTAAGGATTTGAATACACTAGGAATTGTTCTTATAATTTCTCACCATTGCTGCCGCTGATTCTGTTCTGAGCAGAATTAGATGCACTGTGTAACTGTTTATACTAGTGGCACTGAAGTGGTGTTATAAATGGTGAGAAATATTATAGGGAAAAACTCTTACCCTTTTGTTTCAAGTGTAGAATCTTTGTCATTAGTAGAGCTAGGTGAACGCTGAGATCCCAGGCTGAGTTTTCAGGTCTAACAGAGATTTATTTTGCTGGGAAGGAGACACGCAAAATTTTAATTTTGCTTGAAAACTAAGCAAATATGACCTGGAAATCACCATGAGGTGGATGCAGAAAAACACCATTATGCCATGCTTACAGAGTACTTACCAGTGCGGTAAGGGGGTGGGGTGGAAAGGAAAGGAAAGGAAAGGAAAGGAAAGGCTTCTCTTTTACCATCACACTTAAAATGATATTTCTTTGAGTTCAACTATCTGATTGTCCTGGATATACGACAGGAATATGGAACCACTGGAAAAGCTTTATAAAAATATTAAAGACATTAAATTAGAAAAATCCCCTTCTGTTCCAAAAGGCCAGTGGATTTTTTTATTTACTTCTCTTTAAAAAAATAAAATGTAACAACATTAAAACATTCCAGTATAAGGCCTTCAATCAGGTCATGCTGATCTAGCTATCTTTAGTTCTCATCAGTGTTACCCACCATGGAAGGTGGTGTACCTTTGATGTGAACTAATTACATTCGAAACATTTTGTCAAACAGCTTAATGTGGATGCCAAATAAGCTCTGTCTGTCTAAACAGGGCTTTAGACAACTTATCACTTTCACTGTTAACTAAGAGCTAAGTTCCACTTCAAATAGAATATTATGCTGAACCAAAGAAGGAGATCTACATATAAAACTTTCTTTCAACCCCTCCTCCCCCCAAGTATTAAAATATCCACATTACGGATTTATATCTGAATACTTTTGGTTTCCCATTATATTGAACAGGAAGGTGTGGGGTCAGGGTGGGGGGGAGGGGAGAGAGATGTGCAGATGTGTGAGTGTATGTGATATATAAGAATAAAATACACAATGCTAAAAGCAAGGTTTCTTTTATCAGATAAAACTATCTACATGACAAGAGAAAGTGTTTTAGGACAAGGCATTCTGTCTGCTGTCTGCAGCATCATTTCAACGTTCCCTCACAAGAATCTTGTTTATTAAAAATGTATTAAAAAGAATGATTATTACAAAACAAAGAACAACAATGAACCTGCCCCTGTGACACACAAGCACACACACCGATTTAAAACCTGTACGTAAGGGAAAGCTGTTTACAGAGTCTTGTGAGTGAAAAAAAGTACTTGTTAGAGATTTGGCAAAAGCAAGTCATTTTTGTTTGATTTTTCCCTCCTAGGGGTGGAGCTAAGAGGTTGAAATGGATATACAAAATGGAAACCTGTTATCTGGCTATTGGGATGTCGACTAAATAAATTTCTTGGGGGGTGGCAGGCTCTATTCCTTTCACAAATACTACCTTTGTTAAAAGTGGTTCTCATTCACACACACACCTTTGTTAAAAGTGGTTCTCACAGTCACACACACACACACACACACACACACACACACACACACACACACACACACGTACGTCAGAAGTGGTTCTACCTCTCTCTCTCTCTCTCTCCAGTTTCTTTAGTACAAAGTATTAATCAACCCTCTTTGCTGTGATACTGCATAAAATTCTTGCTTTACATTACTGAAAAGGAGAGAACTGTTTTAAGTAACACGGGTAGCCGTGTTAGTCTGAATCTGCAAAAGCAGCAAGGAGTCCTGTGGCACCTTATAGTCTAACCGAAGTGTTGGAGCATAAGCTTTCGTGGGCAAAGACCCACTTTGTCAGCTGCATCTGACGAAATGGGTCTTTGCCCACGAAAGCTTATGCTCCAACACTTCGGTTAGTCTATAAGGTGCCACAGGACTCCTCGCCTGTTTTAAGTAAGTTTCACTGTATTTCATCAAGAAGCCCAAGACATGGTACCTACGCAACTATAGTAACTCAACATAGGAGAACACTTTTGCCAGGTGCACTTCAATTTAAATCCTTCAATAAATCTGCGATCAGTCTATTCCAGGAGTGGGCAATAATTTTTAATGGGGGGGCCACTCTTAAGATTTTGGCAAGTGATCAAGGGCCACATTTCTACTGAGGAGGTTTGGGGTCTGAGACAGAGGTTGGGTGCAGAAGGGAGCTTGGGGTAGGAGACTAGGGTACAGGAAGGGGTGTGGCATCTGAGAGGGAGTTTGGCTAAAGGAGGGGGTTGTGATCTGGGGCAGAAGCTTGGGGTATAGGGTCTAGGAGGGAGTATGGGTACAGGAGAGGATTCTGGCCTGAGGGAGCGGCTCTAGGAGAGGGTGCAGAGTCTGGGAGGGAGTTGTGGCCTGGGTGAAGGGGGTACAGACTGTTTGGGTGATGATTTGGGTCAGGGAGGGAGCCAGAGAGGATTCTGCCATGGGGAAAAAGTGTGAGAGAGGGTGCAGGGTCCGGGAGCGGAGAAGGCTTCACTGGGTGCCCCTGCTACCTGCAAAATATCTCAGCTGCTATTGGTTAGAAACTGGCCAATGGGAGCTGAGAGATTTTGCTGAGAGGCGGGCAGAGTACACCCTTCTGGCCCACCCCTAGTCTACTCAGCCGGTTAGATCACTCACCAGCTTTTGAGAAAGCAAGTCTCTCTAAAAGTTAATTTTTAAGTAATTGATAATACTCGAGTAATAAATCTTAATTAAAGCGTGATTATATTTCTTTTGTGCCTTGGAATTTAGTTAGGTTTATAACAATTGCGGAATTCAGGAGTCCACGTGGTGCTTGCAAACTGCAAAAATGTGTATCCTGTTCCTTCACTGACCACTAGATCCTCTACCTTTCCATGTGGTTTCCTTGACCATTTCGTCCCTCTTTTATGAGAGAGAAGACATGAGCCGAGCACGTAGTGGACAGATTAAAGGAACCGTCGTCAGACTAGTGGATGGATTCTCCTTTCCACACCTATCCAGCTCTGTTTCTCCAACTGGTTTGGTCTCATTGATTTCTTCAAACCCCCTAAACTCTAGGTGGGTCTCTCTAATTTACTGTCCTCACTTTGTTCGTTGTCTGCTAGTCCTCTAGTCATCACTAAAAGAAGCCCATAATGTTCACAGAAACAACTTTTAATAACGAAATTTGTCCACCAATCTCCCCATCCAAAGGCACCAGTCCTTGCCAAGTGCAACAGATTAAAACAAATTTTGGACCATGTAAAATGTTTTCGAGTTTTGTTGAGCCAACATACATTAGGAAAGTGAGACTATCAAACTGACATTTTTTAAAACTCTAATATCTCACTAGGCCTCATCCAATTTGTCTAAAACACTGAGGGAAAGCTCTAATTGCCTGGCATAAGATCACACTTGGTAAGTTTCAAGAAAACTGGTTCAGGTTTGGCAAAACCGGGGAGGTCAACATTGAGCTAATAATGGGGACACACATTCAAATTTAACTATGGACTATTTAGGTGACTGACAGCCAGGTCTCCCCAGTTTAGTTATAAAATCAGCCACTGATTAATTACATGGTTTTAACCTCTCTGGGCCAGAGCTACCATTTAATACCCTATCTTTCCTGGATATTAGTGTACATGGCAAATAATCAACCCTTAGAATTCACTGACGCAGGTGAAGATAAATACCGTGAGTTGATGTTATAAAGAGCTGGATAATTTTATGACCATTAAACAACATGTACAGTTATGTGTATTAAGATAGTAAAAGGCAATCGAAGGCCACACTTTCAGGATGTAAGCTATTTGCAAAAGGCTCAAGAAGACACACCCCAGCTGGTCTCCCTACACACACATCCTGTACTACACCATACTAGTGGGCATCTATTGGCAAAGAATTGTGCTTATGAATAAAGCTATCTGTGTCCTTAAAAGTTGGGGGACATGTTAGCAAGTTATGTTACTGGGACGGGTCAAGGAACTGGGTTATACCATCATCTGGAACATTGTGTATTGGCCACTGCCAGAAGCAAAGATATCAATGGCTCGAGTTAATATAATAACTCCTAGTCTCCTCCATAAGTGTTTTCAGACAACAAATTAAGACAGATACAGTAAAATGGAAGCGCTACAGAACAACAAATGATGAAATACAAGTGCAGAAATAATGTGGCTCTGGTATCAGAGTGCTATTCAGCAATGTACATCATGTACCTTGTTGATATTTAAAGCAAATCAATCTGATTATATCATATTATCTTCTAATTTTTTTAAAAAAAATGCAAACAGCAGTTTCTTATAATAGCACTCACATTGTCTCCTGGAAAATGGCTTTATAATTCACCTCTTATTTGCCACATGAGTTCCAATTACATGGCCTCAATTCTAGTGCCGACTGATGATTAGCATGAGATAATAATAGAGTATTTTCTGTTAATACATTTCCTAATAACATGAAGCTACAGAGCGTCTCAGTGGCATAATAACTGTAGAAAAAAGAGGTACTAAATTACAGGAAAATGTTCTACTTTTTAATTCTTTAACACTATTTAAAAATTAAAAACACTCAAAACTTAACTACAGACATCAGGCAAATTCTATTAGCAGTCAAAAGAGAATGAAACTGAAACTGTTAAAAGTTTCAAGATACTGTGTGGGTCTGAAAGAAAAACTCAGACACAAGTACATTTAGGTGACTGAGAGACAGGTCTCCCAAATTAGGTTACCAACTCAGTCACTGTTTCTTTACATAGTTTTAACCTCTCTGGGCCAGAGTTTATCAATTCATAAAATCCATATAGTTATCCTTAAAAGTTTTGTTGAAGTTGGTGAAGGATTTTGAGATCAACTCAAAGGTGCAAAGTTTTACTATTATGAACATATCAGCTACTAGACTGTCAGACCCTACAACTAGATAATTCTCCAGTCACCAATGTTAGTTGACATTCACTGCTGAATCATACGACCTTTATCTTCAGTTATGAGGACCACTAATAAGTAACAGCAAGACAGTTATTAAAGGAGTACAGTATACAGTGGACTAAGAGAGACTGAAGGTTGACCATGGTCCTAAATTAACTGAATGAGTATGCTTTTTCTATAACAAGTCATCACCTTAAAAAGCAGCATGACAAATAGGCACAACAATACAGAATCCGATTCTCATATTTCAGGACACAGCAAGTCCTGCTGATCTGTACTGTACAGGGAATGAAGAGTGTCCTCAGGGCTGGAATAGATGCAATTAAGGCATATTAACAGAGATACATGGCACAGTTTGGAACTGCACCTTCTATTCCTGGCTCCAAGCAGCATCAAATCAGTTTCCCTCTTTTGGAAGTTCAACAGATCATCTTAGTCACTTACAACAAACTTCCATGAACGATATAAATGGATGAATAGCGGGGAGGAGCGAAAAGGAGATGCCCATTTGTCTATAGCCATGCATTGCTAGATGGGAAAACAGTAATTGCCTTGGAAGAGTTCAAGTTGAACAATACAGCCCCAAAAAGAAAAAAAGCGAGAGGCTGAGACAGAGACTCATCTCTTTAGTTGGTATCCTGTGTGTGGTGCAAATATACCCAATTAGATGTGTCCACATAATTTTCACATCAGACATGATGAGTTCCGTATCCAGCGCCCAAGACAACTAATTCCAAGGCTCACAGCGGATTTTCCCAAGTTTTTGAGAACACGGGCGGCACTCTTCTGTTATGCTAAATGGTTTTATTGAAGGTTAAAGCAAGCCATGCAAACACTTGCTTTTTTTAATTTGCACCTTTCATTTACTTCCACGGCAATGTCAGGAGAGGGCCAAGCTATTGTGTGATGTACTGTCATATAAGTTTCCTTTTAAGAACTGGGTTTAAAGAAAGGACTGGAGTAAGAGGATGTAATCGAGATCTATATCTTTACAAAAATGTAGTCAGAAGGAGTGTGTTGTTCAAGAGAGATGATCATTCTTTGTTCTGAAGGCACACTAAGAGGTCCTGACTGAGGCATTTACAGATATAAAACAGGTGATAGAAAAACCTGCAAATGTTATGACTTTAGATAATGTTTTCTAATAAATCTGGTGGAGCTGGACTTTATTGCTAAGATCAAACTAGTAAAACACAACTCATAGGGACTACTTTGTGCATTACTAACGCTTCTCAGCATGAGCAGCTATTAGTTTTTACATCATTATGTTTGTGCAGTTTTAATCTTTTTTTTTTTTTATGAATGCCATTGGTGAACCACTAAGCGATAGAAGGCACATTTTTTAAAGCAGATGTTAATACATCTGCAGAGGAGGGCTGGGGGTTGCAGACTAGAATAAGCCGATTTAACTTTATTCTTTGCACTTCTGTTTTTAAATTGGCAAGACTTTAGAAATGCTGACATTTACATCCTGATTTAGCTATGTGCTGAAGAATATGCCTAACTTTAAGCACATGAGCAGCCAGACTAAGTTAGATACTGAAGCACCTTGCTGTTTTGGATCCTTGAATACAGGTTGAACCTCTCCAGTACGGAACTCTCTGGTCCGGCAACATCCATGATCCAGCATGATTTTAGTTAGCCAGATGTCCACTTATCATGGATGTGGCCATGTTTCCTGTGCCCACAGAGTCTGTTTATAGCCACCGGACAAGCTCTGTGTTCTGTGCTTATTATTTAGCTCTAATTTACCCCTAAATGTCCCCTAAGAGCCCGGTAATCAATGGAAGTGTTGGTGATACTCCTAGACAATATTGACCTCCCGTGGTTCAGCAAATTCTCTGGTTCAGCACCGGTCAGGTCCCAAGGGTGTTGTACTAGAGAGGTTCAACCTGTATTTCATTTTTTTCCTCTCAACACTTTATCCTCCTTCCTTCTAAGACAGTTATTTGATTTTCAGTGTGATAACCCTGATAATTTGTCTTCATGGCACTAAGAGCAACACAGTTGCCCTCTCTTCCTCCTGCCCCCTGGCTAAAAGAAAGTTTGTGTTAGGATGTCATACAATCACTGTATAGCTCAATTAGCACACATGTAATCGGGGAAGTGGAGGAGAGAACTTGTGGCTATTATAAAAATCATATATAAAGATTTTATCCTTAATTTTTTTCAAAGCATTTTTTTTATGTGAAACTACTACTTCAATGAGGGGAAAAAAGAGGTTTTCTGATTTTTCAGAACAGTCTTAGAGGAGGAGGAGGAATAGGAAAAAGAATGGAAATTGCATAGAAGCTCAACATAAAATGTCTATCTTTCTCTCCCCACCCCCCACCCCCCAGGGCAAAGCCAATAATATTCCAAAAAGAGAATGTGTCCCTTTCAGCTAGCAATTTTCATTGCTAGCTGAAAGGGGGACACAATGTTAAAGTACTGAATCTATAGATTTATTTTTCCTTACAAAGCTGGCTAAACAGTGGCAGAATTCCAAGGAAGAAGCTTGCGGAGGTGTCTTCTTACTGCGCCTTATCCAATAACATTCCAGGTCTTCCACTGCACCGTCTGCAATTCTGCCAACACAGACTCTGAGGAGAATGGGAGAGCCAAAGATGACATTGGCACCAGTTAGTAGAAAAGCGGAAGCTTCAAAAGAGTGAGACGGAAACTATGGTGTTTAAATTACCAAAGTAAGATCCGACTGACTGTCAACCAGTTTGAAATCTCTTGTGCATGCAAAGAGCATGGCTGAATCATCCCTGTGCTTTTCTCAGTGGAATGAGGTCCTCCTGCTTGGATTGGTTTATAAAAAGCAGAAACAAAGAAAAGATGGGAGGAAAAACAGGAAATTGAGAGGAAAATTCCGGCTCTCGATAAACTCTTAACACTACTCTTGTCAACATCACTTTCAATATCATATCACTGAAAACAGAAGAACAAGTATCAAAGGGTGGGAGGAAATCACTAAATATCTAAGATGAAAGTTGCCTCTGGCAAATGGATGGCCGAGGTAAAACACAGCTCTACCACTTAATCCTGTGGACTGTGCAAGGAGTCTCTGAGCAGATCAGCCATGCCTCTCTGCTTTGCCAAGGAAGGATTTGCACTGGCCCCTAATAGGTCAGCTCAGAAAGAGAATTTCAGGTTAAGAAAAGTTGCAGGATTCAGGAGTTTGCAGATCTAGCATTCCAAATGCTGATGCCAATAGATGGATAGACTGCTTACGGACTAGGGAATTAACAATGGAAGAACTATACTATAGTCCACACAGCCTTTCCCAATATTTGAAATACTTAGTACCTTATACAAGGTTTGATTCCTATTGCTCTACACTGGGGACAGTGATATTTCATCCTTAGATAGGAACAGGATTATAAGCAATGACCCTTACAGGTATATAAAGGATAAAACTTGACAAAGGCAATTATATTTTCGGGTGGTGTTGCTGGCTAAGGAACTGCCAAATTAATGGAAAAGGGAATAATGCAACAGAAAAAAAAAGCACATTTGGCATTTAGTACAACATTTGACAGATTGTCTCAGGAAATCTTAATTGATAAATTAACACAACTGCATTTAAAATCTTCCATAATGATCAGCAAAAGGGCGTCAACAACACTTTGGTAAGTTGCACAGATATTTCTGAAGCATTTCTCATGTCAATCAGAACATCAAAACAACCCAGGGATGCAGGAGCTCAAAAAACTATCAATGTGGGCTGGGAATAAATCAGATTCAACTTGGAGAAACGTAAGTTAATACATCCAGTGGAAAAACATCCAAAATACAGACTTCGTAGGGAGAAGTAGCAGTCTAAGAAAAGACCTAGAAGTGATCAGTGTTCCCTCTAATTTTCACCACACAGGTGCAGAATGAATTTTATTATGTGCATCAGTATGGAGTTGATATGCAACACATTACCTCCACACTAGTGCACATAACAAAATGCATGTGGTGGGGGTGGGATTCAGCTGGAGGGGGGGGCTCATGTTTGAAGCAGATGGTAGAGGAGCAGGGAGCAAGACAAGGACTCCAGCTGAGGGTGCAGGTTCTGGAGTGGGCTCAGAGCAGATGGGAGAAGCATATCTCTCTACCGTAGCCCTGAGTGCATGTGCAGCACTTAATAGGCCACTGTGCAGCCATAGATCTTAGAGGAAACTTAGGAAGTGACAGCAGATAGCAAGTTAGTCATGAGACTACTAGACTATGTATATGGCTGCTGTAAAGCAAAATGCACTTTTGGAATGTACCTGCAGAGGGATATCCTAGAACAGGTGCAAGATAGTATCATCACTATGGAAGTGATACCGATGGCGAAAACTCACTAAAATGTAGCAGGATAGGGAGAATGACCCGTTAACTGAAATGTTACACTTGTCTCAGACATGTTATGGAAAACCACAATGGTAGAAGAGAGGAAATGCATTAAAAAACACCTGATCATATGAATGGTAAAATATTCTTGGCCTGATCCCCTACTGCCTTTCCCATTTTATACTGTGCAATGTAGGCATAAAATCACTTTGCATCTGTGGAAACAGTCACTCAAGGTAAATGGAAAAATCAGGCCTTCAATGTTTGAATGATGCCTGAATAAAGATCTTTGATTCTTTTAAGGTCTGTAGTGCTAACTGAAAGCTATAAAAGCATATATGAAAATGAGAAAAGTATCTCAGCAGTTTGAGCGAGGATGTATGGCTTGGGTACAGACTAAAGAGGAGCAGGAAATGCAGTCCAGATTTTAAGACTGGGCTCACAGAAAAAAGTACAGGTAACATTCCTTCAGCTGCCAAATGGCATACTCATACACATGGTCTTGGCAGAGCTCTCGATCAACATCGCCTTACAGGGAAGCACAGCGCCTGAGAGGAGAACAACTACAGTCAACCAAATGCAAAAATTGATCATCTCCACACCCCTGATTGTTGTTGTTTTCTGAATGCCATCAACAGCCAAGGGTAATAGTCAAGGTCTAATAACCTCTATAGCCGTGGTGTCTAACATGCTAGCCACTAGCCACATGTGGTTATTTGGCCAGTTGAGTGTGGCTGGTTGCCTTGAACAATGTGGCTATTTGGCCAGTTGCATGTGGCTAGTTCACTACTGCTATCGTGGCAACTGCTTCAGAACCAGTTGGACACCACGGCCCTATAGACTCTACAGAAAAATAGTTACCTCCTGGTCCTGTAGCATGATGCCTTTGCACGTGGAGTCTAAAAAGGGCACTGTATGGTTGCCTGACAGTAGCAGGCCTTTAGACAGGATCTTGAATGTCACTCACGGTGAGAAACAGACAAGGAATTTTCCCTTCAAATCAAGAACTGGTGTTTTTTGCTAAATAGACAAAAAGTAGGCTGTGAAAGAGTAACTTCTAACGATTATTCCATCGTTGGTAGAATTAGGTGCCGACAATTTAAATTTCAACTGCTAACTCCAAGAGTCAAACATTTAACATTGTAAGTGGCAATCCACCCTTTACAGCTGCACGGGTAGTGAATTATAGATCTTAATTTTCCTAGGGTAGACAAGGCCCATGAGACTACTTAAGTGCCTCTGAAATGAGTGCATAACACATTTGATCTCCTCTTGGCTGACACTCCTATCTGACTGAATAGCAGTGTCACAAGTAGTCAGGAATACCCAGAAGAGAGCAGACAAACCAGAGGGACTTCAAGCAAGTCACCCAATGAAAAAGACACAAGAGACAGCTGTAACTGAAAAGAAACAGGGAAGAGGAAAGGTTTCTTTTGAGAAGATTCTTTTGTTCAATTAAACATCTTAAAGGGTTTTTTTAATGATTTTTTTTACAAATACTTAAAGTTTTCACAAGAAAGGTCTGTTAGTTTGGGCTAATGTGTTTTTATTCCCATATTTTTTGCTCTGCTCCCTAGCTCCCCCGCACCCTTCACCTCAGTGTAGCTACCAGTGAAGAGAAACTTGGTGAGGACAGAGATGGCCCTGGGCAAGGATCCTGAAGCAATAGGCTAGTGCTTAGAAGGGAATGGTTCTGGGAGTGGAAGTAACAGCAGGCAGAAGGCGGAGATGTCTCCAAGGGCAGGAGGGAAGAAGGATGCAGAGACAAGTGGACACAGAGAAGACAAAAAAACAGAAAACAGCAGAGCAGAATACTTTTGATGCTGCAGAGCACCATTTTTTAGTGACAGAGTCGGCTCAACCTTTGAGGTAGATGGTGTAGACATTTAGGCAGACCCTGTGATCCTTGTTACCCTAGGTGCAGTTTCCTTCCCACAGGTGGAAGACAGAGCAAATTTCACCCACGGTCTGCTTTCTCCATTCACTTGCTCAGCCAAGAGGGCAGCCAGAAGGGAAAAGCTAGAATTTGCACGGACCCTGAACCCAAGATCCAGGTAAGACAAATTCACATGAGAAATTCGTATGTGGTAGGTGGACTTCACTGTTCCTCCTGCTTTATCAGTAAAGACAAGGACACAATCTAATAATAAACCTCAGAGACTGGGTCAGCTGAGACTAAAGGAATCCTGTGTTAGATTTTTCATACATTCGCTGCCATTAGTGACAAGAAGTTAAGAGAATTGTCGGAACTATAACCTGCCAAATGCATTGTCTTCAAGCAAACCTATTCCACATCGTTCAGGTAGAAGGAATAGTGCACACAGTTAATGAAACCTCAGCCACACTATTTGAGAGTGTGATTACAGGAACAGCACTAGGCAGCGAGGAAAAAGTAACAACCAATCATTCACTTGAGAAATGTGTGCAGTGATGTCAACACAGACGATTCCTCCAGATTACAGCAAACTGCTGGCGAAAGCACAGCAGAGAGGTGGACCGAGATGTGAATTCCTACCAGTGAATCTCTGTGTACTTGTGCTTATGATGACATAGCAAGTAAATATATACATGGTTTGACTGAGACATCACCACTTCCTATCAATTTTACCATCTGACCGGGATAGTTTTTGTTTATTCATCAAGCAATGCCCAAAAGTGATACTGGTTTGAAAAACAGCCAGGATCTCAGATCCACACCTCTGTAAAGCATGCATTTGTACCCTCCTGTCCACCCATTGCACATTGCTAGACCTCCTACAGGCCAAGAGTTGCCCTAAAACTATTTTAAATAATTAGTTGCCAAAGATTTCTGGTCCTGTTGCCCCACTTCTACAAAATTTTCTCATTACAGTACAGCCAGGGTTTTCAAAATTGACTCCTTTACTATGATAAGAAAGATCATGGAGGCTGTGTCTACACTGCAAAGAAAAGTTGGAAAAAGATACACAAATCGCGAACCGCAAGTTGCGTATCTTTTTCTGCTTTTCTTCCGAAAAAGGGGTTTCGGACATTTGGCCCACCTACACGGGGTCAAATGTCAGAAAAAAAACCAAAACCTTTTTTGGAACATCCCTTCTTCTTTGTACAATGAGGTTTACAGGAATGCCGAAAAAACGTGTCTGCTTTTCTGAAATTTTTTTCGGAAAAGCAGATGCGTTCCTTGGATGTGGCCGAGCTTTTCCAGGAGACCGCTGGTGCAAAACAAGTGCATAACTTCTACAATACGGAGTGTTGTCCAGCACATTCTAGAAATGCTTCAAGGAGTCTCCTACTAAACGCCATATTGTAGACATAATGTTTGTGACTGTATCCACTAGGGATGAATAATTAATCAGTAAGCATCACCCCTAACAGTGATGCTTATCAGTTCTGTTTAATGACGAGCTCCCCCGTCCTCCTCCCATGCTCCCTTTAATCAGTTAATTGGTTAACCATTGCATTTAACTGGTTAACCAATTAAACAGGCTTTTACATCCCCAGCCTCAACCAGCAATATAGCAACACATTTTCCATTTCCATAGATTTAAAAAATTGGCTTGGATTAAGATAGCCAATTGATGCCTGGGAAGATTCCATACCACAATTATGAGGTCCCATAATGCAGTCTTTAGGGCCCGACCAACGTCACGGTCCATTTCAGTCCATTTCATGGCCATCGGATTTTACAAATTGTAAATGTCATGGTTTCAGCTATTGAAATCTGAAATTTCAGTGTTGTGATGGTAACAGTTTTGACCCCAAAAAGGAGTTGGGATGGAGGGTGTCGCACAAGGTTATTGTAGGGGACTGAAGTACTGCTACCTTTACTTCGGCACTGCTGCTGGTGGCAGTGCTTTGTTCAGAACTGGGCGACTGGAGGCTAACGGGAGCCCATAGCTCTCAAAGCACAGCCATCACCAACATCCACACAGAAGGATGGCGTGGTAATACCACTCTTACTTCTATGGTACAGAGAGCAGGACACTGCCCTCAGAGCGGGATGCCTGGCCAACAGCTGCTGCTCTGCGGCTGCCCAGTTCTGAAAGCAGAGCAGAAGTAAGGATGGCAAAATCACAACCCCCTACTAACCTGGCCCCTAAGCTCTGGTATGCGAGGGGAATGTCTTTCTCTTTCTCAGTCAGGGGACACATCAACAAGGGTTTGGGGTTTTTTATTTTTGCTTCTCATTTGTGTATGGCCCCCAACAGATTTTTGTGTGTGTCAGCGGCCCCCAACGCAAAAAGGGTTCCCACCCCGTCTTAGACCATGCACATTAAAGTGCAGGGCTGATCACTACGTGTCACAATTTTGAACATTTTCAATTCAGCCTATTATTGTCAGCATATAAAAATGTAAGTCTTGAGTTAGGTTTTAAGTAGTGTGTTTTAAGTACATGATCTTCCTATATCAACGCTGGCAAAAAACTCCTCTTGACTTTAACACGCACCTAGGTACAACAGGAGCAGCCCCCTGATATTGTTACCTTCTTTTAATATTAAGCTCAACATAGGGCTCTGCTGTACATTGATATAAGCTTGCAAAGCACCTCTGAAAGGAGTTTATTTCCTACTTACTAAGCTTACATGAAGACAGAAATAGAAAACAGTGACCCTACTAATGTACCTGTTTACAACACAAAGACACGTTAGTCCCAACTAGTGTTATTATTAATATAATAAAAGCCAAATTTTTTTTGTATTTTCACTCTAATTGTGCCAATAATTCTTTAAATACGAGGTGGGTGGAGGTCCTATTTCACTATTTTAGCTCCTTGGAATAGCCACACAGATTCCTGAGGACTTCAGAATAAGGATGTTAAATTTAGATTAATTGGGTAACTGAACAGTTGATGCAATTTGCATCGACTATTTGTTTAGTTGATAAGGGCACTTCTGACTTTTAAGTGTAGCAACAGCCGTGAAAGTAATGCAGGGAGCATGGGGTCAGCGCTGACTCAAGCAGTCCCCCATTGGTCCCATGCTCCCTGTGGCATTTCAAAGCGGCAGCACTACATGGAGCTCGGGTCAGCAGGGGATGACCCCAGGCTCCATGTGGCAATTCAAAGCAGCAGACGCTGCCACTTTGAAACACAGCTTTCCCTGGGCTGCACACAGTGTCTCAAAGTGGCAGTGGTGCGTGGAGTCCAGGGTCTGGCCCCGGACTCCATGCAGAGCTGCACTTTGAAGCACCCCCTTTTCCTCCCCCCTCTTCCCCACTGCCTCTTTCTGATAGAGGCAGCGGGGCTGGGGGGAGCAACTAGTCGTTCACATCCCTACTTCAGAATCTCCAGAAATGAGAGTTCTCCCACAGAACCCGTCCTTGAGTTTTTTCATTGAGCCCCATGCCTGTTAGGAAAGGATTTTGGGAGCTTAGTGGGTGCTGTGTTAAGAATGAATATGGTCCACAGTTACATATCTCAGTGCCTTTATTTTAGAAGCTACAAACATTTGTGACATAAATGATCTAATCTAGGGCCCAATCTTGCAAACATTGTAACTATGGCTACAATTACATATTCTGCCAGGGTTGGGACCTTTGATTTTAAACTCTTTGGGCATGTCTACACTAGAAAATAATAATTTTGGAATAGTGTCCACACTATGGGGAAGCCTTGAAATTAGTCCGAGGTAGGCTCCCTTAATGTGGACATCCTACCTCAACAGAGAGCCCCAGGAATCACTGGGGAGTAATTAGTTTGCATTAGCCATTTTGAATATTGTAAATAGAGAGGCGGGGTAAAAATATTTAAACAAATAAATAAAAATAAATTACTCTGGGGCGGTAGTTATTTCGAAACAGCGACAGCGGAGCGTCAACACTAACACTATTTCAAAACAACTATTTCAGAATTAGTGTTATTCTTCATGGAAAGCAGGAGTTATTTTTTAGAAATAACCAGCCAGTTATTTCGAAGTAACGGGCTTGGTAGTGTGGATGCACCACTTGTTATTTTGAAAAAAAGGGGAGTTATTTCAAAACAACTCCATAGTGTAGCTTTGGGGTTAGGAACCAGATCTCTTCTCTTCTTTCTACAATGAAATTTGTATGTCAATAGCTATACAAATAATCAGGGCTCGACAAACAATACAATCTACTCGCCCGCGGCGAATAGATTTTAGCCCCGCGCCCCGTTCATTCGTGGCGCGCACATGCGCATTGCGGCTCTTGCGCATGTGCAGTACGGGGCTGGCGAGCGGGTTTTGCCACCGTTCATCAAGCCCTGCAAATAATGGACAAGCAAAACTAGATGCTCCTATAAAAAATCATAAGACCCAAATAGAACTGTAGGACTAATTGCTTATAGAGCTCACTGGAAAAACTGAAAAACAAAAAGAGGAAGAAACAACAAAGCTTCTCCCAGAGGTACATTCCCAGTGTTCATAGGTGAGTATGGTATTCATGGAAAGAGAAAAAAGAGAACCGCGAAAAGTTTGCTCCACTTTAAAGTAAAGTGTGGTGGTTCTCCGTTTTTTCACTACCAGGCCCCACATTTACTGAAGCAAACAAAACTCAGGTCCCACAACTTCCTGTGATAGATACACAATATACCACCAGTTAATGAAATATTGGAGTATTAAACTCTATGTAATGACAACAGACATTACTGCCACACATCTCAGTGAGCTGATTCACAGCTCTTACTCAGCTGTGGGTCTCGTTCTGATCAATATCTTCATCAATGATTTAGATAATGGCATGGAGAGTACACTTATAAAGGTTGATGACAATACCAAGGTGGGCGGGGTTGCTAGTGCTTTGGAAAATAGGATTAGAATTCAAAATGATCTTGACAAACTGAAGAAATGGCCTGAAATTAATAGGAAGAAATTCAATAAGGACAAACAGAAAATTGTAAATGCCTAGGAAGGAGTACTGCAGAAAGGGATCCAGGGGTCATAGTAGACCACAAGTTAAATATGAGTCAACAATGTGACACTTGAAAAAAAAAGTGAACAACATTCTTGGATGTATTAACTAGCAAGACACAAGAAGTAATGCTTCCACTCTACTCTGAGCAGTTTAGGTCTACAGGCCTAGCAGTACAGTGTCCAGTTCTAGGTACCATATTTCAGGAAAGATATGGACAAATTGAAGAAAACACAAAGAAGAGCAACTAAAATGACTGAAGATCTAGAAAACACAACCTCTGAGGGAAGACTGAAAGAGCTGGGTTTGTTTAATCCGGAAAAGAGAAAACTGAGAGGGGACAACTTGATATCAAGTTTCAAGTATCAAAAAGGTTGTTACAAGGAGGAGAAAAAAATATTCTTCTTCACCTCTGATGACAGAACAAGAAGTAATGGGTTTAAATTGGAACAAAGGAGGTTTAGATTGGGCATTTGGAAAAACTTCCTGTCAGGGTGGTTAAAGCACTGGAATAAATTGCCTAGGGAGTTTGTGGAATCTCCATCATTGGAGTTATTTAAGAGCAGATTGGACAAAAATCTGTCGGGGATGGTCTAGATGGTGGATGGTCCTGCCCTGAGTGCATAGCACTGAACTTGACTTCTCAAACTTCCTGCCAGTTCTGTGATTCTATGATGTCAGCCAACAAATTAACACTTAGTATTATAGCCAATATTTATGTATATTCACCGCTCCCCCAAAAATCTTTTAAAGTATTCAGTGCTGCCAAGTGGTGCATATATCAGGCCTGTGTAAATATATGAATTCATCATTGTTGCCCTACTTCGTTTGGGTTCTCTTATCATATCATCATGTCTGATTCCCCTATTTCTTCCTCGGTGTTTTTCCACAAAGAACCATTGAGATTATCTATTCTGACCTTCTGAATAACATACGTCCTGGGATTTCACCCAGTAATTTCTGCAATGTCTTTATTCAGTCCTTTGGAATGGGGAACATGTCTTCCATGTGTAGCACAATGACACTCCAAACCTGGCTTACAACTTCGTTAAAAACTATATAATTACCAGGGATGTCAACGAGTAGTCTTCTTTGTGTCAACTAGATGATTAACTGATATGCCAGGGCTAACTGGTTAATCTAGTCAACTACTCACCTCCCCCTGACCCCTGCTGCCTCTTTATTGGGGCAGGCCCTGGCTCACTGCAGACAGAGGTTGCTTCGTGGCAGCAGTCCCTGTCCACGGGGGAATCTGAACTCCTTGAGGACAGAGGCTGCTCCACGGGATACAGGACACCCTCGGTCCACGGCAAGCCTGGGCCCACTGTGTGCAGAGGCTGCTTTGCATCAGCAGGCCCTGTCTGTGGGAAGGGGGGGGGGGGGTTCAAGCTCCCTGCGGACAAGCCTCTGTCCACAGCTAGCTTGGGCCCACCGCAGACAGAGACTAGTCACCAGCAGCAGCCTACGTCCACAGGAGGTCCGAGCTCCCCACAGACAGAAGCTGAATCAGAGGCCACAGATCAGGGTGGCAGGCAGCCAGTCTGTGAGGGGAACTGATTTTTAAACTGGCTCCCCTCACGGATTGGCTCCCACCTGGCACCTCGTGTTGCTGTCTCTGATACTGTGACAGCAGTGCGGGATGTCGGGGGCTCTCCAAGAGTGGGGCCGGAGGGCATTGGCTACTGGCCCTGCCCTCAGGCACTATAGAATAGTCGTCTGCTAAGAATTCATGCAGTTAATCGACTATTCCCGTGGTCCCCAACATGGTGCCCTTGCCGGCCCTGGCCCTGGCCTTGGCCCCGCCCCCGGGTGTGCCGCGCGTGCCCTTGCCGGCCCTGGCCTTGGTGCCGCCCCCGGGTGCGCCACTCGTGTCCTTGCTGGTACTGGCGCTGGCGCTAGCCCTTGCCCTGCCCCCGGGTGCGCCGCGCATGCCCTTGCCGGCGCCGGCCCTGGCGGCGCAGTGCATGCCCCTGCCGGTGCTGGCGCTGGCCCTGGGGGTGCCGCGCATGCCCGCACCGGCCCCAGCCGCGCGGAACCTGGGCAGCCCCTGCCCGGGATCGCAGCACATGCCGCTGCCGGCCTCGGGCGTGCAGCGCATGCTTGGCCCCGCCCCCAGTCACATGGCCTGTGAGTGGCCCCGCCCCCGTACGCGCAGCGCGTGAGTGGCCCCACCCCCAGGCGCCCGGCAGCCCCAAAAGGTTGGGGACCACTGGACTATTCTAACATCCCTAATAATTACCTCTCATACATAAATCTGCTTATACAAGTAAACACACACACACACACACACACACACACACACACACACACACACACACACACACAGTAATACACAAATCCATATATATTAATGCATCAGTAAAAAACACAGGTTATCAGACCTCTGCCAGCAATTCAGGACAAATGGAAGAATTAAATTTTGTTTGGATGTTAAAGAATTCTTTTTTGCCAGCATTCTACAGTTAAGCACATTGTCTGGTAAGTGAATGAAGCTAATTTTGAGCAGATTCTATCTGAGAGTTCTCAACTGGTAGAAATAGTTCAAGGTCTTCAAAGTACACTGAGTCGTGCAGTCCCTGATTCACACACACTGTTAATAACTGACACACAATTGTACTGAATTTATTAAAAAACCATTAGCTGTAGAAATTCATATTCTTAGGGTCTGTCTTCTTATATTACACTTATATTAAGGTTAATGTGCACTGCCAATTCTTTCACAATGGAATACACAAGAACGGCAACATACTGGAAGCTACAATCTCTCTTTCCAAGGTGGCTGTCTTTCAAGTTCATTGTTTCTCTCCCACAAACCCCTCTTTCATTCGCCCCAGCTCACCCCCACCAGGAGGGCTGGGTAGAAAAAAAAATGGTGAAAACGTTAAAGTAAATACACAACCCATAGTAAGGACAGTATTGGAGACATTCTTTGTACCAAACATTCATGCTGCCAGCGTTACAAGGGTTTTTCTTTCATCTGCTCCTTTACCTATAAGGCTCCAAAATACTTTGCAACCACTTTATAAATATCCTTGTAGAAACCATCATCACGTCTTTAGAAAGCTGCTGTGCTGAATTCCTGCCACTGAAGAACGATGTTAGAATCCGGGAGGAGCTAACGGCTGAAGAACAGTGGTAGCCTCACATGCAAACTGTTTAAACAAGGGAGTCTTAGTGTAAAGTCGGGTATGCGGGTGCTCTTCTAGAAAAACAACACACACGTACCATTTATGCTATAAAAATGTTACAGGTAGGCAGACTTAAGCAATTTCTCTAATACTTTTTTATATTCATGCTTCCTTCGGTTTCATGCAATTTATTAAGTTTTCAGCCTTGCCTGCAGCTAGAGAATAAACAAAAGCAGATGTGAGGACCTCTCCCCATCCCCCATTTAAGTGCCCGCCAACCTCCTGCAAAGCACGTAAACAGCTGGGGAAGACTGATTATGATCAACTCTGTATCTACCATTCAAACTGCTCTCTCCTCCTGCTCTCTCTCCAAAGGGTAACTTGGTACGCCGCTGTGTGGATGTCACTCCCTTTAGAATGGCCTACTGCTCCACTGTATTCCCTGACCAATAGTTTGCTAGAACATATTCTTTTCTGGCCAAAGGCAAAGGAGACCAATAGGAAAGTATCCTGAAGGCCAAGGGTAACAGAAATCTTTGGGGTATCATGGAGGGTAGAGGAATGGGAACAAGAGCTAACTTCACCCAAGCTGGCCTGGACAACACGGAAGAACCCATGGCTGTGTCTACACTGGCACCCCTTCCGGAAAAGGGATGCTAATGTAGCACATCGGAATAGCAAAATCCACGGAAATAAGCCCTTTTCCGGAGGATCTCTTATTCCTACTTCAGAAAAAGAGGGCGTATTTTCCGGAGAATCACGTCTAGACTGGCGCTTTTCTCCGGCTTATCTCCAAGCCTGAAAAAAGCAGCAGCCATGTTAATGCAAATACCGCGGGGGATATTTAAATCCCCCGCGGATTTTGCTATTCCGATGTGCTACATTAGTATCCCTTTTCCGGAAGGGATGCCAGTGTAGACACAGCCCCATGGGATTATGATGCCAGATGACAGGTTATACCTTCAATGAACCTTCCATTCAAGGATCAAGCAAATTCCATCAAAAGGATATGACATGATTTACATCTTCACAAGGTCAATTAGGAGGATTCTGAAACCCCATTTTATAGACCAGGAGAAGGGAAAATGTAACTGGGTGAAATGAACCTAATGGCCAGTCTGCTTTCCAGATGAATGGTGCTCTCACCAAATGCCACTTTTTACTACAGATGCTAAATTACATCCTTGATAGAGTTCTAGCAGGATGGAGAGAGGCAGTACTCAATGGAGGCAGATGACAGAACAAGGAGCAATGGTATCAAGTTGCAGTGGGGGAGCTCTAGGTTGTGTATCAGGGAAAACTATTTCCCTAGGAGAGTGGTGAAGCAATGGAATGGGTTACTTAGGGAGATGGTGGAATCTCCATCCCTAAAGGTTTGACAAAGCCCTGGCTGGGATGATTTAGTTAGGGTTGGTCCTGCTTTGGGCAGGGGATTGGACTCGACGATCTCCTGAGGTCTCTTCCATCCCTATGATCCTATGTCAAGGATGGAACGGGCATTTGAAAGCTGCAATAACTTCCCTTTCCTACACTGATCCCTCCAATGCTCATTGCTGCTGTGTGCTTCGAGATGGAAGCCACTAGACAAATAAGTTGTTATTCTGCGATCCTGACTTTAAAATGGGAAGCTGGATTCTAGCCGTTCTGAGATTAGATTCGTCAGCACTTTTCATGACTCGCCAGTAGTTTCACTTTGTCAGATGAAATGCTGTAGTCTCTCTCTTTCCTGTCCACCATTTTTCAAAAAGATTCGGCCACTTCCTACTTTGTCCAAATCAAGAAGGCCTCTGAAACTGCGTAAAGCCTCCCATTATAGTTGCTGCTTCTCAAACATGAACAGCTTCCAGATGAAAGTCTCTTGAAGCAAAGAAGAACAAACAAAAAAAAAAAAAACAGCTCACGCAGTGAACAACTGAAAAACAAAAAACAATTTATAACAAAGGGCCACTCAGCCTGATTGACAGAGGCGCTGGCGAGCACAGACATAATGAATTGGGGATTCCCTGTGCCATGACAGGATGAGAATGCGCACTGTAAAGTTCCAGAGAGGATCAATAACTGTCAGAACAAGAAGAAAGTGAACACTAAATTCACTCTCCTTTCATCTTCAACAAATGGAACAGAAAATCTGATGGATGACAGAACCCTTCGTTTCTCTTGCGTTCTTGTTGAACTAAAGGCTGGTGACACGGAGATGATTTCCGACATACGCCTCTGTACATCCAAAAGCAATCACCTTTAAAATAGTCTTAAAACTAACAATAATAGTTCAGGCAGGGAGATAAAAATAAAAAAAATATATTAAGGGAAGCCTGTGTCTGTGGTCAGCCCTTAGGATACCAAAGTGCATGATTTTGGAAGCAAGGACTACATTAAACACAATACACACTCGTTCCTCCCCCCGTAATTAAGTTAGAGATGCAAGAGGAAAAGCAACAGAGGCTATCTGCTTAGTTTCTCTGCATGGCAGGGGCGCGCGCGCGCACACACACACACACACACACACACACACACACTTCTCAAGATCGGAGAAAGTATTATATTTTTTCCCGTTTGCAGAAGAAAAAACAAATGATCAGACAAAAAATAATCCTGCATGTTCAAGGAGAGATGCTGCTGCTGCTCTAAAAAAGGCTAAAGCTTGTCCCTTCATCCTCTCATTGCATTTTATACAAACATCCAGTCCATCAGGACAACTATTAGTGTTTTTTTTAAGAGATAGAACCTTTAAACAATCCAGCTGGCTTCTGCACTGTGGCTTTTACATCAGACATTTATCTTGGCATGGGAGAAGTGGGAGAGGGGAGCACTTCTCTGCACACCTTACCCTATGACATACTTTGTTGTGCCATAAGAGTTCAGAGTGAAGGGTCATCCCCTCAACTGTTGACCCAGAATGCTAAACATGTAATAGGATACTCTGAAGTGCATTTACCTTGCCAGGCTTTCATGGGGCAGTATCCTGTAAATAAGCACGTGGCACAAAAAAGGAAAGCACTAAAAAGGTGGCACTGCTCCAAACGATCACCTGTGTTTACACGACCCACTCAAAGTGTGTTGCGGAGTAAGTAATTCCCTGGTTGGGTGGGAATGAAAGATCTCGTATGCAGCAGAAATGCACACAACATTGAGATCTCACGCCCAGGGTACATGCAACACAGACCAGTTCTGAAGGAGCTCCTTTTCTTCCTGCCACGGTAAATGGAGATTCAAGGGCAGGAATTTGTGTGGAACTCCCTTGTGTATTTTGCCATGGCATCCGGTCCTCGAATGGGCCAATATACATTCATTCATCCTAACGGCACCTATGAGGAGAGAGTCCTATCCCCATTTCTCAGAAGAAACAGACGAAGAGAGAGGGTGAGTGAGGTTCAAGTTCACACAGGAAGACGGGGCAGAAGTGGGAATAAAAACCAGTCTCTTGTATTCTAATCCGATTAGGCCACTCATGACGTCAGATCCCTAAAATAATTTAAAATCTGTATTTGAAGCCTGCCAGAGTTTCATCTTCCTAGTAACTGGAACTCCACTAAACTCTGTGTTTTCTGTCTGAAGATCTGGCATTCCAGTAGAACGTCAATCCTGCACTGTGACACTATCCAGTACGTACAGCAGCACTCAAGTGCCTTTGAAAGAAGACTAAGGGAGTTAGGAGCTCAAAGACCGCACTCCTTTTAGGCTGAAAATCCCTAACAAAATTTTCATGGCATATTTTTAAGGTCCAAAGAGACAGTGCATCTACAATGTCCAGAAGAGACCACTGTGATCATCTAGTTTGACTTCCCATGTAACACTGGCCATAGGAACTCCCCTTAATAATTTCTAGAGCAGATCTTTTTTAAAAAAAAAAGATCAAATCTCGATTTAGAAAGTGGCAGTGATGGAGAATCCACCATGACCATCAGTAAATTCCCTGGTTAATTAATTACCCTCTATTAAAAATGTAAGCCTTTTGTCCAATCTGGATTTGTCTGGCTTCATGCCATTGCATCATATTATATGTTTTTCATCTAGACAGAAGAGCCCATTTTTAAATATGCTTCTCAGGTATGTTCTTACAGACTGTAATCAAGTCACAGCTTATCCTTCTCTTTTTTGAACTCAATGCATTGAGCTCCTTGAGTCTCTCACTATTCGGCATGTTTTCTAATCCATTATTCTGGTGGATCTTCTCGGACTCCTCTCTAATTTCTTGACAGCTGTCTTGAATTGTGCACACCTGCACTGGACACAGTATTTCAGCAGTAGTCTCACCAGTGCCAAATACAGAGATAAAATAACATGTCTACTCCAACTTACGAACCCCTGTTTATAGATAAGGACTGTATTATCCCTTTTGCCCCGTCCACCACATCTTTTTCCACCGTGTCTGCTTCCAAGACAGAGTCCCCAAATTCTGTATAAGTGTAGTCTACATTCTTTGTTCCTATATGTATATATTTATATTTAGCCATGTGAAAATGCATAGTTTGCATGTATCCATATGACTCAAGCGATCCAGTCAGTTGAATCATCCAGCCTAGAATTTTAGAAAAAGTATTTTCTACAAACATTCCCCCTACAATTGAACCTGAATGTCCCAGGAACATCCACCCAAGCAGTAGCCCACTTGGGATTTTGCATCCCAGAATAGCTTTGGGTTCTTCTGGTATCCTATTCGAATCCCAGTTTGAGAAGATACATTTTGCAAATCTAAAACCAGTTCTGTGCCTTCAACTTGAGAAAGTGCTATTCCTCTTCCTCCCCAACAAGCTGCTGTTTAGTGTTGCTGGTAGAGAAAACCTACTCCATTCCAATGTGGAGAAAACCACTTTTTGGTCCTGGGCAAATGTGATGTTCACACTGAGCCTTTGAAGTACTCAGATTCTTTTTGGCAGAAGTGTATTATTTTGAAGACTTGAGTTTTCTCTAAGTGAGGCGGTATTCTAGCATATAGGAGGATTTTGTAAGCTATTTCACATACACACTAGGGATGTTAAATTGTGGGTAATCAGCTAATTGAGTAGTCAATGGAATTTCCATTGATTACTCAATTAGTTGAGAAGGGGGGAAAACTGTAGAGCCACAGTGGGCTCAGTTCCCAGCCCGGGAGCTAACCCCACTGCGGCTCTGCCTTTTAAATGTATTAAGAGCCTCCCAGTCCCCTGCTATGCCTCTGCCTCCCCCGACCCCCCGGAGATGGTGCTGGGGAAAACCGGCTTTTAAGCTGGCTCCCCCCAGCTCCAGCTCCTGCTCTCCCCATCTCCTCCACTGCCTCTCTCTGATAGAGACAGTGGGGGGGGGGGGGGCGGAGGAGGGGAGCGACTAGACGAGTCACTACTCAACTACCCGGTAAGCATATGCTTATTGGGTAGTTGACGAGTCGCTTACATCCCTAATACACACAGGAAAAATAAGCGCATCTAGGTACACTTAATGCTGCCACAGGACAGGGGATGAACAGATGATTTTGAGGTCCCTTCCTTATGTCTAGGATTCTACAAAATCAGAATTGTTCCCAAATATGTCATCACTGGCACAACTGTAACAGCTGGATTTTAATTTCCAATGAGTCTCTCCAATGGATACTGCACTCTAGCTGATTGCACCATAGCACAGCATACAAAACAAACCCTAATTCTAATCTAAGAGCCACCACTGATCTATTGTGTGCATTTGGACAAAGGACTACACCGCTCTTAGGGCTCAGCTTTCTCCACACTCACATAAGGATAATACTCAGTTCTCTCTCCTCCTGTGGACTGGTAGGAAACATTGGTTTTGCACAGAATGTGGAAAACATGAAGCTCTATATATGATATCCACCCTTATCTAGAACCCCTTTATGTATTTGTGCAGTCGTAGACTTGGAGAGGAGCATGATAAAATGGAGACCAAAATAAAATCCAACATGGGCATTCTACCTTGTGGACACACACATGTTGAGGACAAAGAACACACAATAAGAGCAAAAGGAGACCACCAGTTTTCCTCTATGCATGTGTGAGAGACTTCCAGTACAACACTTACCTATTGAAACTTTCCTATACACACTAATAAGAGTCTTTTCTCTTCTTACTATGCATACGAACTTCCACTGACACTAAGGGGAGGGGCATACATAACAGAAGAGACCATTTTGGAAAGCTATTATAACATTTCATTAACTTTCCAAGAAGAATAGCAGCTACAGACTCTAGTCCTGGTGCAGGCAAAATACAGCCCGCAAGCTGGATCCAGCTCACCAAAGTTTCGGATCTGTCCCACCACAAACCTCTGGGCCACCCGAGTCCTGCACCCTCGTGGGATCCTGGAGCAGGCTCCCTGCCTGCCGTGTCCTGTGCATGGCGGCCAGCTGCGAAGGCAAGACAGTGCTTCTCTGCACAGCGCAAGTCCTATGAGGGGTTCTGTGTCCTCAACCCAGAACAATCCTCACAGCTCTCATTGGCCAGAAACTGGCCAATAGGAGCTACCTGGGCTGTGCCTGCAGGTGTGAGCAGACCACGGTGCCTTCCCATAGCACGCCACGCAGAGACACACATGGCACCTGCAGCCAGCTGCTTTGAGCAGTGTGCAGAGTGCAGCAGGTAGAGAGTCTGCCCGAAAGTCAGGAGCCACCTAGGATAAGCACCTCCCAGCAAGAGCCTGCATCTGGCATCCCACTCCCTTTTGCACCCCAATGCCCTGCCCTAGGGCACAACCCCTTCCTTTACCAAATCTCCCTCCCGGACACCACACCCCTCCTGCACCCCAAGTCTCTACCCCAAGCTTCTTTCTGCACTCAACCTCCATCCATGACCCCACACTCCCTCCATACAAAAATGCGGACCTTGACCACTTACCCAAATCTTGAAGTGGACCCCCAGTCAAAAATGCTTACCTGCCCCTGCTCTAGCCAGTAGAAACAGAAGCTGCCAAAGGAGGAATGGCTGCACTGACTGGGAAAGGAGGGGAGTTAAACTGGGCTCAGCGGGAGGCACCTCCATCCCAATTACCTCGTGGATTCATAGCTTGCATGGGAGACCTCATACATCCATTGAGGGGTCGTAGACCATATGTTACCTCCTTTCCCACATTCGGCGTGGCCTTGGGGGGAAACTACAGGGAAGAGCCAGTGACAGACTCCAACCAGAAAAAGCAAAAGTAGCCAAAGCAGGTACCTCTGGATGCTCAGAGAACTTTCTGCACTTTTGTCAGACTTCCTCTGCCTTGAATGGATGATCGGGCTGTTTGCTCCAGCCCTCTCTCACCCCCTTCCTCCTCACACAATCTCATCACCTCAGCCTCACTTCATACTCTTACAGACTTCCCCTCTGCCCTGCTCCCCTGGCTCCTCTTCCCTTAACTTTCCATTTAGCTGATCCCCACGAAAAACTGTGAGCTAACAGCCATGTGCGGATATCACTTTGTTCACTCTGCTTCTGAGTTCCACCTTTGTCCCTGCCCTGTGTGTGTCTTGTCCAGATGACAAAATCTTTGGGCAGGAACCATTTGCTGCTATGTGTTTCAGCAGTGCCTACCACAATGGAGGTCTGGTACTGAGCATGTTGGCACTACTGAAATAAACACAATTAATTATTAATTATTATTATTATTAGGTTGAATCATCTCCTCTATGGAACGCCATCAGATCCCATCATCTCTTCTCTGCCCCCCGTTTCACGTCAGAAGTCAGTGTGTCTCAGGCCCTTAATAATTAAATTCATAAAACCTCGCACTAAAAAGTAAATTCATTGGACAAAAGAAAATTAATTCATTTGTCCAGCTATTGGAATAAGAATATAGTTTATAACAGTATATTAATGCAGCGGGCTGGAAAATCCCAGCACAGTTAGTTTCTACTAGGGATGTAAGAAAGTAGCCATTTAAATAGATAACCGATATGAGCTTTTCGGTTACCCAAAAGGTTACATGTGGTGCCCAGTCTGGCTCCCAAGGCCAGAGGCAGCAGAGTGGGGTCGCAGCCAGCTTCCCGGAAGCAGGGTGGCAGGCAGTAGCTGGATGGCACCCTGCGCACAGTTAATCATTTACATGCAATTTAACATCCCTAGTTTCTACACGCCTGCTTACTGGAGTGACTCAAGCAGTCCTGGGTACTTTAGAATCCAATGATAAGAGAGATCCATGGCCTCTTCTGCGGGCAACACGGCAGGGATGCACAATTCAAGTATTTGTTCACTGTTTGCAAGAAATGCTTTGGAGTGATAACTTAGAGTTTATGAAGAAAATTTCAAACACACTTTATCTTGCTCTGCTGACCTAGAGAACAGACTTGCAAATACTAAGGCCACCTACTTGAGGGTGTCTCAATAACACTTTCTGTAATGGTGCTGCCAATCGTTTTGTCTACACTAGCAATTAAACCATTTTCAAAGACTAGTGAGAGGGAGCATAGTACCGTATTTTCCAGCGTATAAGGCGACTGGGCGTATAAGACAACCCCCTAATTTTCTAGTTAAAACATAGGTTTTGGCCTATACTCGCCATATAAGACTACCCCCCCTCCCGAGGCAACACCATTTAATAACATCAGATTTGATTTAAATAATTTTAATTAAAATGGTTTTGACTTACCAGTACTTAAAATCCTTCAAAATACAGTAGCTTCGGCTACATACAGAACGTCCCTGTGCTGATACTGTATGTACCGCGCTGAGCCAATCCCAGCAAGCAGAGTATTCTATTAATGCATACAAAGCCTGCTCGGATTGGCTGAGTCAGAGAGGCGGGCTATTACAACCTTTGCCAATCCGAGCAGGCTTTGTATGCATTAATAGAATACACCACTTGCCGGGATTGGCTCAGCGCAGTACATACAGTATCAGCACAGGGACGTTCTGTATGTAGCCGAAGCTACAGTATGTTTATACCCGGCGTATAAGACGACCCCCGATTTTTGGGGGATATTTTTTAGTATAAAAAGTTGTCTTATACGCCGGAAAATACGGTATCTGTTGCTGCCTAGTAGTATTGGTAACGGGTCTATTGTCGAGTGTAAACGGGGGCTACTAGCACTATTCGCTATTAGAACTGGGTGAATATTTTAAAAGAAACTCTTCTGCAAATACTCTTTAAAATATTAAGCTCTTTGGGGCATGGACTGTCGTTTAAATTCATCCAGTGCACAGCACAATGTCACCCTGAGCCTTGCTGGGACCTCTATGTGCTACTGTAAAACAAATAATAATTAATAATTTAAATATATTGCAAAATCTGCTCATTTTCTGCAGATATACCAACAAATGAGTTTAGTGGCTGGGCTGCTTGCCAACGCGGTGCATTTTAAATGAGTACTGGAGACTGTTCGTGGAAGATAAATCACACTGGGAAGTAGATTCTAAAAGCTGTCCTATCAAGGAACAGAAATATATCATGTGTCCTTCATGACAAAACCAAAGAGCTCAAATGCTACGTGATGGCCAAGAATGACTTGTGGATGATCTCCACAGCAAAAACTATTCCCTGAAAGCATTCCAGAAATAAACTAAAATAGAGAAACCATGATCTGTATACTGACAATTAAGCAACAAGGAGAGAGACAAAACGGACCGCACAAATTATTAATTACAAAATTGTTTAATTCAGCTCTTCTCAGGGCACTTATCCAGGAAGTCAACTACTTACCTGCCATCAACTCATTTGATCTACAGAAAACTCCAAAAATGGTGCTATTTCTGAAACACACATAGGCTACGTCTAGATTGCATCCCTTTTTCATAAAAGGGATGCAAATTAGACATATCGTAATTGCTAATGAAGCGGGGATTTAAATCTCCCCCGCTTCATTAGCATAAAAATGGCTGCCGCTTTTTTCGGCACGGAGCTTTGCCGGAAAAAAGCACCAGTCTAGACGTGG
This sequence comes from Pelodiscus sinensis, assembly GCF_049634645.1. Classification (NCBI taxonomy): domain Eukaryota; kingdom Metazoa; phylum Chordata; order Testudines; family Trionychidae; genus Pelodiscus; species Pelodiscus sinensis. The sequence continues at coordinate 65,116,838 of NC_134718.1, forward strand.
CTCTTTCAGAAAATAAAGCCTTTTCCGAAAGATCCCTTATCCCTTAGGCTTTATTTTCTGAAAGAGCCACGTCTAGACTGGCGCTTTTTTCCGGCAAAGCTCCGTGCCGAAAAAAAGCGGCAGCCATTTTTATGCTAATGAAGTGGGGGAGATTTAAATCCCTGCTTCATTAGCAATTGCGATACGTCTAATTTGCATCCCTTTTCCAAAAAAGGGATGCAATTTAGACGTAGCCACAAGGTGCAAGATTATCAAAAGAGCACAGACCAAATTTTTAAGTGTTCAACACTTACAACTAGTGCCAGATTTTCCCAAGTGTACACCCACCAGTCCACACTTGGATACTTATGGCCAGATTCACCAAAGAACCCAAACTCTAAAGTATGAAGTTAATTTGGGCTTGGTGTTCTTTTTAACTAATTTTTCCCTTCCTCATTAAGTTAGCCCCTCCAAAATTCCATGTAAATTTTGAACCCCAAAGATAGTAACATTTTATTCTTGGTCATACAGATGAGAACTTTAAATTTTATTTGTCTCAAAATTTCAGAAGACCCCTGCCCTACATCCTTGAGAGTACTGGAGAATTTTGCTATATGACAAGTTTGTAATTTTCACTTAGGAAGTGATTTCCTCTCTGACAGGAAGAAGGAGACAAAGCAGACTTCAGCTGGCTACAGAATCCAAGCAACTGTTAAAAGCAGGAGGAAAAGCAAATTGCAGGAAGAGTGGCTCAGAGAGAAAAACACACACGCACACACAAACACAGATACATTACTAAGTTAAAACACTCCCAATGCATCCCAGATCAGATCTCTAATGCCAATCTAGCATTCATCTGAAAGTTGGCTTCTTACCGGAGGAGTGTTTAAACATCACGCCACTGAAGCAAGATTCAACATTATTAAAACAGGTTTATCTGCTTGCAAATAAACCTCCCACCTTCTTGTCTGGAAGGAGCAACTTTGGTCTCCCCTCCACCACCCCCAACAAAACACACATTGAAAAGCTGATGACTCATGAATTACCAGTTCCATCTTTTGAACCTTGCCCAGATAGAGTTGGTATGCAATGAATTTCTATGTTTGTTTTTGTAATAAATAAAGCACAAATTCGAAGAGAAGGCTGAGTCATATCTTTCTCCCTCTTCTAAGATAATCTTTTCAAGATTTAAACAAAATGGTGCAGTGGCTAATAAAGGAAGAAAGGACATTCCCAAGTCTCATATTTCAGCTTTTTCCAAACTATCTAATCAATATTAAAATGTTCAGCTAAAGGGCAAAGACTGTAGGCTTGAAAATTACCATCAACGAACAGATGTAAAAACAAAAACAAGACAACCTTTCCTTCTTTCTCTTGTTCCTTTTTAAAGTCCACTTGACTCTACTTCACTATCTGGTCCTTCCAGACAGAGAGCACTGTTTGCAAGGAGAGCAACAAAACTACTCTACATTTTTTAAAAAGAAGCCTAAAGTCCGATTTTAACAGCAGACAAACATGCAGAGAACAGTGTGACCCTTTCCTTATGACACACTGACAGCATTTATCTTTGGAAACGATTAAGGATATTTTCTGCCACTTCTTCATTCTCCAAGTACCTCCACTGCCTGCTTGGATGGTAAACAGTTAAATCTCCCAATATCCCCTGCTGCCTGCGAAAATCAAGGAAACAATTGAGACATTGTCCAGTGAACAAGACTCCCAGGGACTCACGTTTTTGTTATGTCCCAGTTCTCAGCCTGTCAATTTTCACTACGAACGCTAAAGCCTGCCTTGCACCAATACAGTGTGCCCTGTGCTGAAAAGGTTCCACTCCATTTATTTTATTAAAGCTACTCATCTGTTTATCTCCTAAAATATTCCCTATCCACAATACTCTACTCCTCTCTACCCCGCTCTTGACATAGATGCTTCTTCACTCCAGGGTGGTGTTACAATACTTTCTTCAATAGGGTTGCCAAAAAAATAACCCCTCCTCCACTCACACCACAACAACCCAACAAACATATGTGTATTAAAAATATCAGTGTGTGTGTGTGTAGAAGTTTGGCAAAGAGGTGCGGGATAGGTGGCCTTGCTTCATATATAAATAAACGTATGTCTTCAAAACAGACTGAATCATTTTTGGAATGCTCACCAAAAGGAAAGCGAACTTAAAAAAGATCTTCTGCTGCACAATAGTAACACTGATATCACAATTAAAGCAGCAGAAATAAATCGAAGAAGCGAAGCAGCAGTTTTCTCTTCTCCTCGCTGTTCAACAGGCTGCATTTCCTGTCTGCCTTTTCACAACCACTGGACCTTTAGGCCCAAAATCTCTCTCTCCCGCCCTCTCCTCCTCTCCCAGCTCTCCTACCCCTCCTCTCCCCATTTCCAGCATTTGAGTGCTTTTGGGAAGGAGGGGGAGGTTACGCTCCCAATACTTTATCTACATGAAAAGCACACACAGCGGTCACCAGCGTTTCCTGTTTGCCGAGTGTGCTTTAACTATCTCACACCCTACACTGCTGCGATGGAATGTGCGGCATATGGTATTGTGAAAGGGTTTACTGTTGGATAAAGGCAGCAATGCAGTCCTGCTGGTTTATATCAAACCCTGTCATTCTCTTCACGGAGGTCTCTCGCTCTCTAAGCAGTGAGGTACAACACACAGACACACATACAGACACAGACACACACACAAACACACGTTTCTTAGCTGGAGGGAGGCCCGCAGCACTGCATCTACAAAGACGCTCCACATTTTCCAGCATCTTGAATTACACCCAGAACGAAATATCCTGACTGAAATGAGTGTATTGTTCTCTTTTCCTTGCATATTTTAGAATTCACCCAATTAAACAACTCTGAAGGAGAGGGGTTATGCCCACAAATGTGTATGTTAAATACATACACACATACTTGTGACCATACACACATGCGCACGTGAGCCAATGCCAGATGCACCAGAGGGAGTGAACAGAACAGGTACAGCCGCTCCCCGAGTTACAAAGCCACCTCCACTTACAACCATCCGCACTTACGACCAAAGTGGTCGTAAATGCGGATCTGAGTTACGAACGGCGATCCGCACTTACGAACAGCACAGTCGCCATGTAACTCTATGGGATCCGAGTTACGAACACTTCGAGTTCCGGACCAAGCTTTGGTCTGTAACTTGTTCGTAACTCGGGGAGCGGCTGTAATCATCAAGTGGTCCCCCTCCTGTCACCCATTCCCAGCCTCTGACAAACAGAGGCTATTCCTACCCATCCTGGCAATAAGTATTGATGGACCTCTCCTCCCTGATTCTTTTTTGAACCCTGTTAAAGTCCTAGTTTTCACAATATCCTCTGGCAAGGAGTTCCACAGGTTGACTGTGTGTTACGTGAAGAAATATTCCTTTTTGTTTGTTTTAAACTTGCTACCTATTAACATAAGAACTGGGGGGTCACCAAATGAAATTATGGGAACAAGTAAATAACTTTTCCTTATTTGTTCAGGAGCTTCAGGGGTAGCCGAGTTAGCCTGTTACAGAAAAAAACAACAAATGGTCTGGCAGCACTTTATAGGCTAACAAAACATGTAGACGGTATTCGTGTGCCCACGAAAGCTCATGATACCACCTACATGTTTTGTTAGTCTATAAAGTGCTACCAGATCATTTGTTGGTTTTTTCCTTATTTGTTTTCTCCATATCTGTCATGATTTAGATGTCTATCATATCCCCATAGTTTCCCCTTTTCTAAGCTGAAAAGTCCCAGTCTTTTTAATCTCTCTTCATATAGCACCCATTCCAAATCCCTAACCATTTTTTGCTGCCCTTTTCTGAACCTTTTCAAATGCCTTTTTGTTAGTCTCTAAGGTGCCACAGGACTGTTTGTTGTTCCAGTTAAACAAGCTTTTGATTAATATGGCCAGTTTCTCACTTGCATTTTAAAAGCAGCCATGATTTGTTTTACATTTTGGGTATGTCTAGACTGGAGGTATCCCGAAAACACTCCACTGCATCCAGGGAACGTGTTTGCTCTTCCGCTTTTTTTTTTTTTCCTAGAAGAGCAGACATGCTCTTTCGGAAGCCCTGTCTTCCTCGTTCTACGAGGAAGAAGGCATCTTCCGAAAGAGGGTTTTTTTTCCAAAACGTGGCCCAGTGTAGACGGGCCAAATTTGGAAAAGCCTCTTCTGAAAAAAAAGTAGAAAAAGGTACGCAAATTGCTGAGCGCATTTTGCGTACCTTTGTCCGAAAAAAAGTTGTAGTCTAGACATAGCCTTTGTAAGTAGGATACCTGCTATCCTGTGTCTCGGCAGGACCCTTCTCCAGGTATTTGAGGAAACGTTAAGATTTCCTGCAAGATGATGTTTCAGCACAATGTTCCAAGAGGGGTTAACTTGGACAAAGGAAGATCTCAGCAGGAATGGAGTCTACATGATAGTAAAGTGCTGCTCCTGGGCAGAACCTCTAGAGATCTCAATGAGATCGCAAGTGGGCATAAGCCTTTACCTGCCCAGATCAGACTACAGGACCCAGGGATTGCAGCCAAAACTGAATAAAAAATGTCCCCCTTTCTAAATATAAGTGGATGGGGGTGGAGTTCTAGGGTGCTGGATCAAACAAGGACTTTTGTGGTCCTCAAACTTCTCAGATTGGTTCTGGCCTTAATCCCTTTCTCAAAGAGCTTCAAAGCATTCTGCAGGCATGGTGCGAAGCATCACACCTTACAGGACTGATACTGAAGTGATAGACCAGGATGTAGGCAGTCTAACTGCGTGGCCAGAGCAGGAGTCATGCCTAATGGGCAGAGCAGGCATGAGGCACGAAGCCAAAGGTCAGCACCAGAGACATCTGCCAATGATCAGAGCTGGGGTCAAGCCAGAGTTGGATGAGGGAGTCACAGCTGAGGGCCAGAGCAGAGGTCAGATACCAAATGCTAGAGCCAGGATGAGAAATTCGAGGCCACGGTCAGAGCCAGGTCTGGTAGCTGGTGACTCAAGGCAAGGTGTATGGAGGTGGGGGGGCAGGGAGGATGTAATCAGAAGAGAGGTAAGGATCAAGCAGGGAGCAGGAGCATAGTGGGAGCAGGGGCAAAGGTGGGGGGGGGGGGGGCAGAAGCCAGACGTGAAGCAGGAATCAGGAACAGGCCTGGGTGAAGGCGGCAGACACAAGCAGGATCTAATGCAGCCACAACAGGACATCACCTTGTTGCGCAGACAAACTTCCTACGCCTTTCTCTGGCCATGACTGGACCAATCAGTGGAGCCAAGCATCATCCAGTCAGGGACCCTTTTGGCGAGACTTGGCTGTGGCTATAGCCCTGCTAATTCATTGGTTTGCCAAGTTTTAGAAGATGGTGGGGGGAGGCCAGGATGCTACAGCTGTCTTGGAACTCCCAAACTTGCATTTAAGACCTGGGATTTCACACTAGTGAAGGAGGTTGCTTTTCTTTTTCTAAGTAAGCAAAAAGTCCTGGTATATATCTTCCACCACACAACTAACCCTTGCAGTTAGGGGAGGAGCAGATTGAGCCATGTTTTAGTTACGGATGCCAAACATCAGAAGAAAAACTTAAACAATGACTCGTCTAGTAGCACCTTCAAGACTAACAAAACATGTAGATGGTACCATGAGCTTTCGTGGGCACAGCTCACTTCTTCAGATGTAGTTGGTTGGGCCCATGAAAGTTCACGATACCATCTGCATGTTTTGTTAGTCTAGTAGCACCTTAAAGACTATTTGTTGTTTTGTAAGTTTTTCCTGTTACAGACTAACTCAGCTACCTCGCTGAAGCTTTTCAATATAAGAAGGTAACTCCCTGAATACCCAGTAAGAGCGTGTGCATGGGCTCTTCATTGCTTGCAATGAAGCCAGCCAAAGGCCTATAAGACATGATCTTCTCTCATCCCTTTCCTATAGTTGCCAATGCTCCATCTTAGTCCCAGGCTACACAGACCTTTTCAACGGGATTTTAATGTGCATACGGGAGCACAGTATAAACTTGGCTTGTAGGTGAAGTCTCTTCTAACACAGCTTGGCCACCTCATGTGGAAGAGGCTTTTCAAAACCACATTCCAACCTGGACCTCTGCCTAGGTTAGGCAAGGTTTTGCTGAATCCATGACAGCCAAACAGGGTCAGAATCTGATTATTAGCAGCATTCAGAGCAAACTGGGCCGTTTATCGAACAAAAGGTGGAAAGAGAAGCTTGATGTCAAAATGTCCTTGTTTCCGCCTCAGTCTGAGTTTAAACATGCACGGTATAAAAGTGCCTGTATCACGAGTAGGATGTACAAGAACGTATATGCCAGAATGTCAAGTCTCTAGAATACAGCAGGCCACAGCATACGCTGCAACAGCGTAATTCACCAGAAACGGACACTCAACGGCAGGCATGGAGCAGGCATTCATAGCTTACCTCCTCAAAGGACAACTGACTGCAATTCTCGCAAGTAGGGATGCAAAAATCTCATTTAGAGATGTAAAATCCCACGGTCCAGAGCACTCAGGTCACTACGGACAGGGGCTGCTCTGGACACCCAGAGCAGACCCCGCCTATGGCGCCCCGAGCCCTGACACAGAGCAGACCCAGTCTGTAGCAGCCCCACAAGGCTGAAGCAGCCCCCTGCTCACAGTTCATTGCGAGTTTGCGATATTTACTATTTTTCTTGAAGCCCCAGCTTGAGGAGTCAAGTGATTTGGTGAAAACCTCAGCTATATATATACACACATACATAAGAACGGCTGTACTGGGTCAGACCAAAGGTCCATCTAGCCCAGTAGCCTGTCTGCCGACAGTGGCCAGTACCAGGTGCCCCAGAGAGGGTGGACCAAAGACAATGATCAAGCGATTTGTCTCCTGCCATCCCTCTCCAGCCTTTGACAAACAGAGGCCAAGGACACCATTTTATCCCCTGGCTAATAGCCTTTTATGGACCGAACCTCCATGAAATTATCTAGCTTCTCTTTATACTCTATTATAGTCCTAGCCTTCACAGCCTCCTCTGGCAAGGAGTTCCACAGGTTGACTACACGCTGTGTGAAGAACAACTTTCTTTTATTAGTTTTAAACCTGCTACCCATTAATTTCATATGAGCCTCAGTTGTTCAAAAATTGTATGAAATTGTATCAGGTATCAAAAAATTGTGAGATTTAAAAAAATATATAGTTTTTTTGAAAAATGTATATATAAATTAAACCAGGAAACAAATTTTTAAAAAATATCTATTTTTTAAATCTCATGATTTTTTGATACCTGCTACAATTTCATACAATTTTTGGAACAACATAGGTTGACAGTACTATACATCTTGCATGTTAGTATCTATTCACTGCTAAAATAATACAAAATCCAAAGAACTTAAAATTCCAAAGGAGAAGACCCACATCTGGTATAAATTGTCATGGCTTCCATGACTGCAATGTAGCTATTACAATTAACGCCAGCTGAGGATTGCCTGTCCGTCTCCAGGAGCCAGATTTTTACAGGGATTTAGGTACCTAAAGAGATGTCTGGAGTGTCTAGGCACCTAAGTCCCTATTTAGGGGATAAAGATGTGATCATTTACTAAGACTACCAGCTTTTCAATGTCTCAACCTTTGAGTATAGGCTCAGTCAATGAAAAATGGAAAGAGCTCATCATGGACTAAGATTTCATATAGGGTTGAGATGATGTCAAATCATGATGCAATGGAATTAAGTAATTCTAAAAATCTGAACTGCCTCTCAAGTGTATCAAATTATAAAGATAAATCACCTATTTAAAGGCCCAAATTCATTTCTGTTTCACACTCTACACGGTATCTGTTTTCTGCTCTAAATTATTTAGCACATATAAAATCATTAAACTGAGCCTACAGTCAAAAATACAGGTACTTGGTAGGAATTAATCCCATACCATTTTATGCTTCCTGTGCTGCCGTTCTTGGATTTTTCACATAGTTCTAAATTTCCAGATTTGAACGATGATTTAACACAACTCCTCCCCTCTAAAAACCAAAATAATTAGCAGGGAGTGATTTAGCCACACAATTCCCTCAGAGTTTTTGTGGCTAGATCTCAGTCAACTATGAATATTCAGTGTACAGAAATTCTGCACATATTTGAAGTATGTACTTTAGCATCACTCTGTGTATTTCATAAAGCTAGGAAAGTTAGACATAAGGGCTGTGTCTACACTGGTATAAATTTCTGGAAATGCTTAAAACGGAATACTATTCTGTTTTCAGTTTTTCCGGAAAAGGAGCGTCTACTTTGGCAGGCTGCTTTTCCGTAAAAGCCCTTTTTCGCCATTTTCGCAATCAGGGCTTTGTTCCGGAAAAGACTACTGGGCTGTCTACACTGGCCCTTTTCCAGAACAGTGTTCTGGAGTAAGGACTTATGCCCGAGCGGGAGCAGAATAGTTTTTCCGGAATAGCGGCTGATTTTGTACAGTAGAGCATCGTTGTTTTTCCGGAAATTCAAGGGCCAGTGTAGACAGCTCGCAGCTTATTCCAGAAAAGCGGCTGATTTTCCAGAATAAGTGGCCCAGTGTAGACACAGCCAAGGAGTAAAAAGTGTTTAGCAGGAGATTCACTTAAGCTTTCTGAGTAATAGTTCCTATAAGATCTTAGACTACTGCAGTACCATTGAAAAAGATCACATGCTTGATCTGAACACCAAACTGCAACCTGCTAATCTGCAATCAAGTCATCTGCTAACGCACAAAACTCATTCTCCCTCGCCAGGCTATACCCCACAGCGCCAGTCTTGTCAATAAGCAATACCATGAAACCCACAAAAATACTCCTCTCTAAAGAGCCACACGATTCTAGTATATTTCAACAATCTGTTTTGTGTACCAAGGAAATCACTTTGAAGAACTCCAAGAAAAAGTCTCATCATCATGTGCACATATGCTGCCTCAAATCCAAAAACAACTTGGAGGTTATAGCAGAGGAAACACAGCTACTCCACAACAACCTTTTATGTAAAATATTAAAAACAAATAAATCAGAGAGCATTATAACTCCTAGCTGGGGACTTCTGGCTCCCACACGCTAAATTGGGATTATAAAATGTTTTGCTTATGTAGCTGCATGTGCCTATCTGTGCATGAAAAATGGTGATATATTTGTCCTTGCTACCATTTATTTTCACATGAATATTTGGGGGGACAGGGTTCAATGTAGGTGCTTGAGTTTTGAGATCTATCTTAAGAACATACTCGCAATCCCTTACAAAGAAGAAGAAGAAAAAGACATTTGCAAATGGAAACCACATTCAAAAAACTAAAAGGATTCTTATTTTTCTCCTACCATTCCTATTCTAAATAATATGGTAATTGTTTAATTCCCTCAAAAATGACCAAGTTATAAATAATGGCTCTTCTCTGTGCATGATTACTACATGGAGAAGGGAAAGAATTTCAGATGCCTTAAGCTTTACTTGTCAGATTACATTTTCAAAACACTATTTTCCCCTCCTTAAGCCAAATTTCAGACAGACAAAAAGATAGATGGATAGATACTACAATAGTGTGGTTCTTTTTTCTTGGGGATTCAGATTGCTCTATGGATGTGCTCATTACAGTACAATAGGAAAGCCAGTCCAAACAGTAAAATTTACACTGGCTTCAAAAGTGTACCCTACAGAAGAGAACATGGAGATGTTTACTGTTTTGTAAGGGTATGTCTAGACTACATGCCTCTGGCGACAGAGGCATGTAGATTAGGCTACCCGGCATAGGACAATGAAGCGGCGATTTAAATAATCGCTGCTTCATTTAAATTTAAATGGCTGCCGAGCTGAGCCAATCAGGTGTTTGTCGGCTCAGCACAGTAGTCTGGATGCTCCACGGTCGACATCAAAGGCATTTGTCGACCTCCCCGGTAAACCTCATCCCACGAGGCATACTGGGGAGGTCGACAAATGCCTTTGATGTCGACCATGGAGCATCCAGACAAACAGCTGATCGGCTCAGCTCGGCAGCCATTTAAATTTAAATGAAGCAGCGATTATTTAAATCGCCGCTTCATTTTCCTATGCCAGGTAGCCTAATCTACATGCCTCTGTCACCAGAGGCATGTAGTCTAGACATACCCTAAGATACACATTATACCAAAACATAATTTTTGGTGCAGCATATGTTTGCCAGGTACAATGCAAGCTAAATGTAAGCTTTGGTGGAATAAGATATCAGAGGTTCTAGCCAATCAATGGCTTCTAACCCACAATCTCACTATCATCTGAAATAGTTTAAGCTTAGTCAGAATATTTATTTTGAAAATGGTGAGAACGACAAAACTTTCCGGCAATATTAATAAAAAGGAAAAATCAGATTATAAAAAAGTTAATCAAGAAACCATACACAGAGAATTATTCAGGAAGTAGGTCTCAAGTTCAGATCTTTTAGTTCCTCCCTACAAGAACCATGAGCAATCCTTGTTTCCAGCCCACTTGCCTGCTCCCTTGCATTCAGCAAGCTGAGCATGTCCAAATACCTACACTATGTATCCATTTACCAAGGATCAACACTCCAGTGATCAATCTTCTGCTGTTCGATTTAGCGGATCTAGTAAAGACCCGCTAAATCAAATGTTGAGGGCACCCCTGTCGTGCAGTACTCCTCACTGCGGCCAGGCAAGGTATGTTGACTCCAGCTACGCAATTCTCGTAGCTGAAGTTGCGTATCTTGCATCAATTTTCTCCGCCAATATAGACTGGGCCACAGTCAAAAATCTTATTTTCGGATAGTGACAATTTTGTCCATTACACCAGCCTGCGTGCACACAGGGGCAGCATCATGGACGCGTATGTTTCTAGGACAAGAAACACTCTCTGTACATTGAGGATCATCCAAGCTGCGCAGCTGGATTTGATGTATGTTGAAACTTTTGTCCTTGGAAGACAGAGTTTCCAAGGGGAAAAACAAAACAAAAGAACAAAATAAAAATCCAATACTGCCCCCCAAAACCAAAAATGTTATTTGTAAGCTGAGTTCAGACTTTTAGCCTGCCAACCTTAACAGAGTATTCTTAAAAAAACTTCTTCTCTGCCCTCAGGTTTCTCTGCCCTCGGGTTGTTTTTTTTTTTCACCTCTGGACAGATACGCAGCTGGACCGAATACAAAGGATGCAAAGCTTTACTAGACAACTGAGACACTGAAATGCAAATAAATGTACTGATTTTAAATAGATTCTCTTGCTGTGCCTTCTAAAGCATACTAAACACATAAACAGAGTATCTAGCTGACATTCTCAGAGGTTTTGAAGACCCCCTCCAGCACCATGAAAAATCAGTATTAACCTAGCCCTCACATTACTCATGCTGGTCTTTTGCTTCAATTTTTGTAGCCTTAACTTCATGTTCTTAAACTAACCTGGGGGGGGGGGGGAGGACAGAAGGCAAATAAGTACATGTATGGTAATCATTTGAATACTGCCTTATTCTGCAGTCCTGAATCATTTGACAAAACTCCTGTTAAAGCTGATGGGTGTTTCACCTAAGCAGGGTGTAAAACACGTAACCCTGAGTAAGAGTGGCATTACTTGTGGCCAAGCATTCACAAGGAAGCATGCTTCAAAGCAGTCCTTCCCTCCATTTGTGATCCAGCTATAAGATTACTCCCTAATCTTGATATCAGAAATACATTAAACATAAGAAGTGATTTGAAAACGTCAGTCCTTTCATTACAAATCTTCGAGGCAACACAACGAATTTCAAGAACAAAATCAGACTATGTACATGGCATGTGGACAAGATATAAGTGTGTGTGAGGGAATGAACTGTTTATAAACATATCTATAGATGTCACATATTTTGCACGCGTGCGCGTACACATACACAGGTAAATTTCCCCTCTCATCCGTATAAAGGCTAATCACATTTTCATAACATAACTCAGTACCAATCATTAGTAAAACAACTACCCATACTCCCTGGTGTGCTGTACATCAGCATCAACCCAATAGTGGTACTGAAGAAACCTGACACATCCCAGTCTAGCTGGCATCTGCAACTACTTAGCCCTCTTTCTGCCATCGCCCCCGATATGTAACCAGCCACAAGGCTTTCATTTACAAAAAACTATATTCTTTATCTATTGGCTTCATTGGGGAAGTGAAGCAGCATTTTTACCTCACAAGGCAGAGCATTCTTTTGGGGTGTGAGTACAGAGGGTGTTCAAAAACTAACATTAAAACTCCCATAAACTTAGTTCCATCAAAACACATTTCCCCCTCTTTCTTTCCCTCCCTCCCCGCAACCTCTTTCCCCAAGAACATTGTAAGTAACACAAAAGATCACATTACAAATGCCAGCTGTGGCTCTTTTGGAAGGTGGTCTCCATCTCAGAGGTAGTATATGTTCCTCACAGCCTAAGTGGTTGCTATGGTAAGTATACTTTTTATTGAATCACTGAGCGAAACAGCTCTTAAAAAGCCCCATAAACAGTCGAAATCCATAGCAGATTCCACCTCAGGCTTCCTATAAAAAGATTTCCAAAATGGGTAAGAGAATTTAGAATCTATAATTTCTGAAGGTGGAGGGGTCAACTCATCTATTCATCATCTGCGCACAAGTCAGGGGTACGGTGGAGCCACACTTATGGGCAATGGGGGGCTATGAGAAAGGAGACAAACGGGGGGCTATGAGAAAGGAGACACTAGCAAATTGAAGAGTCAGTCTTTCCAAAAGAGGCACGCTGTGTTCTGAAGGAAGGAAAATGGTTATTTATAAAGGGCAGAGCCGATTCTTCTGACAAGTCAGAGACATCAGTGACACTTGAAATTCAATTACACCTCCCATCTTCATATGCATGTTTAAATTCGGCATTTATATTGCAATCCCATATAAAAAGAGGTGACAACGTAAGTGACTAGCAACACTTGACCTACCTTCAATGCTTATAATCCAACAGCAAAACTCTTCCACCAGAATCTATTAAAATCTTTCTTTCCTCCTCCGATAAACAAGTCTGTCACTGCGAAATTTAAAATGAAAGACTACCAATGTGTATGTTGCCCTGCACTTTGCTTTGGCAAAGGAGCCAGCCAGCAGAGGGCACATGAGTTATCAAACCCAGTTCTCAGAGCAATGTTTTTATCTCTGATGATGCGACTGATAAACAAGGAAATGAAAGGCAGATTCTTGTTGGGGTTTTTGCCATTAAAAAATAAGTGATGGGGGAGAGGGGCTAGGAATTTTGTTTGTAGACCAGAAAGAGCTAGCAAGATAAATGTCTTTTTATTATTATTATTTTGAGCTCTCAGTATAACAACAGCACAAATAGCTGAAGGAAAATAAATACAGTATTTTAAAAAGAGAGCAGCCACATTTAACACTGACCATCTAAAACATCAACAGAGTCTACATTTCACTCTGTCTTATCCTGGTCTGCTTTTTAAACTATTAATTCTAAGAGCTACTAAAACATGTTATCAAAGTGGTTTCGGATGCTCGTAACAAAGTGTCGGGGACTTTTCAGATTAAGAGACACAAATATTTTTGAAGACAAACTTCTCAGTTATTTTCTTTCTTTTTTTTAAAGTAAACTAGTGTATTTCAGATGCCTGATGTAACCTCTCAACTATATCAGCCTTAGATCCTATATCAATGAGCAGTTTTTTTCTTGCATAATTTCACCCTGTTACCCATTCATTATAAAAAAGAAAGTAAAAAACATGAGATCTGGTAATAAAATATATTGGAAAAAATATTATAACAAGCCATGAGCCCTCTTCTAACTACGAGGTTAATTTACCAGCTCGACATTCTGAACTGATAGGGTCATTAGCAAAACAAATGCCTAAAAACCAGATATATGTGAATGCGAATAAGTTTAGGCAGTCATGGCTGTGAGGTGCAGTACACAATAACAAGTTGTTTCTTTTTAAAACTTTCTTGACATTGTTTAAACATACCCACGTGTGGTTTTAACACTGTAACTTTGCCATCACTTTTACTGTGAGGGGAATAACTTAACTCCAATAGCAGAATTCAGTAACGGAACCAAAATTGTAAACATTCCATTTGCCGATGTTCAGTTTATTATACTAAGTGAACTCAAAAGATTTTGTTGTTGTTGTTCATTTGAAAATATTTTTAGCTTGATCCCACAAGCGGTTATTTGGGTAAGACTCTGCTTGACAAATCCCACAGAAGATTTGTCTAAGTAAAGACTACAAATCAGGGCCTGGATTTATGATGCTTCTTGAAGGTGGTGGGTTTTTTTTTTTTTGTTTTAATATTCTCCCATATCCTGTGTTCATTACAATAGCTGGAAAGTTAGAATTGTTAATCAACTGAATTTACATAAAATCAAAATAGTTTTGGAGAGTGTAAATTTCAGGGGCACTTAGTTTCTTCACTTTTCCAAAGAACCAAGAGTTTTTATACCCCGAGCCGGCTCCAGCTACGGGCTGATTGGGCGGTAGCCCGGGGCGCTCGATTGTAAGGGGCACTATGTGGTGCTGCCGGGACGGGTGGGGGCGGGGCTGCGCATGCACCATGTGCCCCGGGACACAAGAATGAGCCGCGCGCTTGGGGGCGGGGCCGCTCATGCGCCGCGTGCTCAGGGGGCAGCGCCACATGCCCAGGACACACGAATGGTTCGGGCCGGCTCTGTTTATACCATATATAATTTTTGAAGTACAGGTTGAACCTCTCTAGTGCGTCACCCTGGAGGCCTGACTGGTGACGAACAAGAGAATTTGCTGAACCATGGGAAGTCAATATTGTCTAGCAGTATAATTCCGTTGCTTACTGGACTCTTAGAAGACACTTAGGAATAATTTAGAGCTAAACAACAGCACAGAACACTGAGAGCCAGGACTGGTGGCTGTAAACAACTTTATGGGACCACCCATGGTAAGTGGACATTCCTCTAACTAAAATCATGCCGGACCACGAGAGTGCTAAACTAGAGAGGTTCAACCTGTATTACCCAGCAACAGAAACCTCATCCCACCTGCCTTTAACCTGGGTTTGGCTTTCTTTTCTGTGTGTGTTGAGGAAAAGAAAAAAGGATGACAAGTTAATGTCAAATGTCAACTTTTTTTTCCAAACAAAGGAAGAATGTCTTCTGAGTTTACTTACAACGATGTGTGCTGGAGATGGAGACCTAGCATCCTTGAGGGCTTGTCTACTCTGAAGGCTCCCTGCCTGAACATCAAGCAGTGGCCATTTCATCTGGAGATACTGGATGGGAGGAAACAAAAATGGGAAAAGAAAAATGAGTTCAGAAAAGAAAGGCAAAGAAAACCACGCAAAACCAAACCCTAACTTACATGGACAAAAAGATACAACTTAAAACGTAAGCAAGGAACTGAAACAAAAACCAAAGAGGCGGGAAGTATATTGTTATGGTCATGTGAAACAAAACTGGTGCAGAACACTCACATTTTTATACAGCAGCATTACCAAAACAGTAGAATAAGAAAACAAAGCAAGTTGCAAAAACAATGTAATCTCAAAGTATTTTATTAATTAATCAGATCTGGAAGAAGTTAAGCACACACAGAGAAATATAACAGCTGAGAAACTGATAGGGGTAGAGGGAGGGGAAAGAGGGTGGACAGTCAAAATCCACACACACACACACACACACACACACACACACACACACACACCCCTACCCCTCACACACACACCCCCATCTCACAGTAAGAATTTATTCAGCAAAGGCCAATAATAGCAACAATCAGCTTCTATAGATCTTTATGTCTTCAAAGCACTATACAAACCTCACCATGCAGTTCTATTCTGAAAGACAACTCTGTATTTATCATTGTGAGGTACTATGTTTATTTTCACTCAGTGGCTTCCAGATCAAATGTTCTCAGTTTACACCTGTATTTTGTACTAGCTTTGCGAACTCAACCAGGGGTCTGCAAGTCAAAATGGATTATTTCCTTTTTTGGCACATCAAACAACTACAAATCTATACTGGATGGGGACCCCACATTGGAAGAAATCTTTTCTGAGCCCCCCCTCTTCTAGCCTTTGAACAACCCCGCAATTTCTCCAGGCTCGACATCAGATGTGCCACCCCAAATCAAAACAGCACCAGACCCCACGAAAACACAGATGCAAACATCTGCAGACGTATATCCACTTCTGCAATGATCAACACACTCCACAGCACACCTTTCAAGATCCATGCGTCCAACACATGCCTATCACAACAACAGGTGCTGCATATCATCTAGCACCAGGCTACTCAACTTTGGAAGCCCATGGGGTTCACAATGATACACCACATGCCGAGGACCGCAACTTAAGTGTGGTTGCATATACATGCAAATATATATGCAAATAGCTTATTTCACACTGACAGGCATGAATACAAAGATTAAGCCTTAAGCCATGGAGCCGGACCCAAATATGGCCAGTGTGAGCCAGTCAGCACCTCTCAAGCTCTGCCCACAAGGCGAAGCCGCCAGCACATCCCACAATGCCTTGGTCATGTGAAACGCCCTCCCTGGGGGCTTGAAACGCCAACACTCTGTACCCATCTGTTCCAGCCAACCCGTCCACTTGTGTCTTTCAATGCTCACTCTGCCTGGGAGACACCTCTTCGTTGTGGAGCGTGTTCCCAGTGGAGACCATGTTCAAAGGATCCCACCCGCGGGCCACGTGTTGAGCCCAGCGTAAACCCAAACCGCACCGCGGGCCGAAACAAACGGGCCACATGTGGCCCCGTATGTTGAGTAGCCCTGATCTAGCACACTGACTGACCCCAAAACCAGCTAAGTGGTTAAAACTAGGTCTGTAAAAGGTTAACTGGTTAACCAAATACCCAGTAAGCATTAGCCTTACCAGCATGCTTACCCAGTAACTGGTTAACTTGCGCAGCGTGGCTGGGGCCACGGGACTCCAGGAGCACGGCTCAGCTGCAAGAGGAGGCAAGACGGTGGGAGAGTGAGGCTAGCGCAGGAGCAGATGCGCGAGGGGCCAGCCAGGGCATGGTTGCCGGGTGACCGACCGCTTCCCCAGTTGAGAGAGGGTGGGGTCCCTCAGGCAGCGGGCTGGGGATTGGGTCAGGGCAGAGGACCCAGAGGTAAATAAGGGCACGTCAGGGTCGGAGGAGAGAGAGAGAGAGAGAGAACACCAAAGGGACGCGGAGCGGAAAAGAGGCACAGAGGAGAAAGAGATGGGGGGGAAGGAGCCTGCAGGGGGGACAGGCGTTGAGGACTGCAAACATCTTAAAGGAACCCCAGGAGGGCAAGGAGTCTGGTGAGACGGGGGGAGGAAGTGACCCAGGGCAGTGAGGGGGGGGTCACACAAATTCATTTAGCATTTTAGGGGGTCGTGGTATCACAATGTTTGAGAACCCTTGCCTTAGAATATGTGCTAGCTACTTATGCTGAACTATCTGTTTGATCTTGTATTTAGCTATGACACTCCTAGCACCTTTCGCAGACCCCGAGGAACAGCTTCAAGTTGTCTCTCTCAACAGCAACCGTTAGTCCAGTAAAAGATACTACCTCGCCCACCTTATCTCTCCAATAGACTTCCATGACACCGCTGCATTGGACTGTAAGAACAGCCATACTGCATTAGACCAAAGGTCCATCTAGCCCAGTATCCTGTCTTCTGACAGTGGCCAATGCCGGGTGTCCCATAGAGAATGAACAGAACAGGCAATCATCCCGTGATCCCTCCCCTTCGCCCATTCCCAGCACCTGGCAAACAAAGGCCAGGGACACTTCAGAGTATGGTTTTGCGTCCCTACCTGACCTGGCCAACACCCACCAATGGGCCCATTCTCCATGAACTCATCCAGTTCTCTTTTTTGAACCCTGTTATAGTCTTGCCCTTCCCAGCACCCTCTCACATAGAGTTATAAAGGTTGACTGTCTACTGTATGAAGAAATACTTCCCTTTGTTTCCTTCAAGCCTTCTGCCTATCATCACTAGGGCTACGTCTAAACTGCAAGCCACTTCGAAAAAGACTCTTTCGAAAAAGAGCATCTAGACTACAACTAGTACTTTCGAAAAAGCAAGTCGCTTTTTTGAAAGAGAGCATGCAGGCAGTCTGGATGCTCTCGTTCGAAAAAGGAGTTTGCATTATATAGCGCCTTTTTTGGAAAGAGCACTTTTGAGAAAAGGCGTTCTTCCTCATAAAACGAGGTTTTCCGTGGTCGAAAAAACTGCCGTGTTCTTTCAATTTACTTTCAAAAACACGGCATCAGTCTAGATGCAGGTAAAGATTTTTGAAAAAAGGCAACTTTTTTCAAAAAATCCCCGTAGTCTAGACACACCCTAGGTAACTACCAGTTCCTGTGCCATGAGAAGAATCAAAGAGCACCGCTTCATTCACTGTCTCCACATCAGTCTCTAAAGAATTCTATGATAGCCCCCTTCAGTGATCCAAGGATGTTAAAAAGTGGCTAATCGTGTAATCGATACAATTTGTGTGGACTACATGATTAGTCGATAAGGGGAAGCCCTCTGTCCCAGCTTGCGCCAGGTCCAGGAGGTACCCCCGCTGCGGCTCTGCATTTTAAATGTAGTAGGAACTTGGTGTGCCACTGACAGAGAGGTGGGAGTAGTTACTCGGCTACCCGATAACCCTATACTTATTGGGTGGCTGACTATTTGACTAGTCACATCACTACAGTGGTCTCCTTTCCAAGCTGTAAAGTCACAATCCTATCAGTCTCTCCTCATATGGAAGCTACTCCCCAAATCACCCCTCCTTCCCCCCGGCTGCCTTTTTCTGTACTTTTTCCAATTGCAATATATCTTTCTTGGGATGGGGAGCCCAGATCTGCACATAGAATTCAAGACGTGAGGATACCATGGAGCCCCACAGAGACAACAGGTTTACATAAATGTAACTGATTGGCCCTATCACAGAAACTTAAACAATCTGAAACAACTAGGGGGGTCACCAAATTCAATGAATAGGTAGAAAGTTTAAAACAAAGAAAAGGGAGCTTTTTTCATGGAGCAGTCAACCTGTGGAACTCCTTGCCAGAGGATGTTGTGAAGACCAGGGCTTTACCAGGATTCAAAAGATAGCTAGGTAAATTCATAGAGGATAGGGTCCATCAATGGGTATCAGCCAGGATGGGTAGGAATGGTGTCCCTAGCCTCCGTTTATCAGAGGTTGGAAATGGTTGGCAAGAGAGGCATCATTTGATGATAACCTATTCCATTCACTCCCTTTGGGGCATCTGGCATTGGCCACTGTCGACAGACAAACTACTAGGCTAGATGGACTTTTGGTCTGACCCAGTATGGCCATTCTTATGTTCTTAATCCAGTATAAGAAGAAAGAGTACAGCTCACTCACTCATCTGCATTGATTCTACAGGTAACTGAAGTTAGCAGATCTCTGAGTATACAGAAGACCAGATATGCTGGATAAGAACATGCCATTATTACTTAGTTACTTTTCAGAACTGAACCATGCTTCAAAAAGCAACAGAATTTCGGTGTGGCCTTCACTGGGTTCAGAGATGGATTTCAAGTTCTGTGCATGAACATGCACATCTTCCCATTAAAGTTACTAGCATCACTGACATGCACCTGAGACAGAGCAGAAATTGGCCCCATCAAAAGTAGTGGAAGAAGTATGCCTGCAATTCTCTGAGATGTGCAGTCAAATGGCTGCCGAACAGTTTTCTCAAGGGACGCAGTGGAAACCACATTGCTTGTGACATTTAAAGCCAAACAGAACACAGTAGTTTTGAAGTGGGACTTTCCTGCACTGAATCCTCATTGGTCTAACACAAAGATTGGGAACCTCTTTTGGGTCTTTGGGCCCTGCTGACCCACAGAAAAAAAAACCAATCGGGATCCACACAAAAGTGAGGAAACAAACAAACAAACAAAAAAAAGCCCTCGCTGACATGGCCCACAACTGAGAAGGAGAAAGACACTCCCCACACAACCTTCACACATGAGAGTCTTGGAGGGCCCAGGCTAGTAGATTTTGTCTGCTCCAGACCTGCAGGGTGGTGGCAGGGGGGCTGGATCACCAGCACGGGCTCCCCAAGGCTGGGGGTGAGGGGGAGCCCCGACCCAGGCAAATCGGGGGTTGCATCTGGCCCCCATGCTTAGATTCCCCACCCGTCGTGTAACACCTATTCCTATTTCTGTGAGGGTACGTCTAGACTACACACTTCTTTCGAAAGGGACCATCTAGACAGCCACCACTTTTTCCGAAAAAGTTATCCGCTTTTTCGAAAGAGAGCACACAGGCAATCTGGATGCTCTCTTTCAAAAAAGCCCTGTTTGCGTTCAAGAATGCCTTTTTTCGAAAGAACTCTTTCGAAAAAAGGCATTCTTCCTCATAAAATGAGGTTTACCGATGTCTAAAAAATGCTGCGTTCTTTCAAATTAATTTCGAAAGAACACGGCGGCAGCCCAGACGCAAGTGAAGTTTTTTTTAGAAAAAAAGGCCACTTTAAAAAAAAAAAAAAAAACCTGTAGTCTAGACGTAGCCTGAGGGCCCATTATATCCAGCGTCTGATTCCATTTATTTAAAAGGATACTAATGCCTTCTCTCACACACACACACACACACACACACACACACACACACACACACACACACACACACACACACACACACACACACACACACTTACTAGTGTGACAGGCCTGGAAAGCACAAGGCTGCATGCACTAAGGTGACAAAGAGATACCTGAAGTGATGGGAAATGATAGCGTATGTCTACACTGCAATACAAGACCTGGTCTGGGTCAGCCAACAGGCAGGACACAAAGCTAAAAATAGCAGTGAAGATGTTCAAGTTCACATGAGCCCATGAGCAAGCAGGATCTCAAAGCCTGATCTGATCTACACCTCTTATCTAAACCTCTACTTTCTTCCCTACATCCAGAGCTCCATGAGCCCACATCAGCTGACCTGGGCTGAGACTCAGTGCCACAGGTGTTTACGTACTCTTGGAAAGGCCTATGTTTGCAAGCTTTAAAATTTTAAAAAAATAAACATGTGGTTCGTGCCTTTGGGTTCTTCACATTCCAAGAAACATTTGTTTTTATAAATCTTCTCATCTGGGATTTCTGTACATTGGAGTAGAATCTTCTAGAATTAAAAAAAAAACTTATCTAAAAACAATAATTATTTCAGAGAAGTAGTGTTGCCAACACTCTATTTTACCACAAGTTCCCAGTGTCTGAAGTTTAAATGAAGGCCTAGCTCTTGAAGAAAAGTGATTACAAGAGACTCTTTGCTTTCCTAATTGTTATTTTTATTTTAAGAGTAAATATCTAACCTGTCTGGTTTCGGATAAAAGCTTGAAAATGGGAGTATTCTAGACTAGAAATTCAAAAAGCAGAAAGCAAATGTAAAGAACGCAAAATGTATCATTTAAAAAAAAAGATAATCTTACAATTTTTTTTTTAAAGACCAACCTCCTTGTTTTGGGGGAGTTTGAGTAATGATTTTTAAACATCGAAGGCTGGCAATACCAGACAAATCAATTGCTAAGGCTTGAGACTTGTGATTTTTTCCACAGACACGTTTGTACGGGGATGTTACATGGCGATTGTAACATCACTATACAAATGTGTCTGTGGAAAAATCAGTACAAGACACAAAAGGTCTGCATGTCAGTTCCTTCATAAGGTGTGTTGCACTGAAGATCACAAACTCACCTGACAAAAAGAAATAAGGATAAGTGAATTGGCAGACCGCAATTAGTAATAGCTCCCTAAAATTCTCAGCAGCATTTTAAAATATTTAGGGTGAAAGATACTGCTGCGTTCCTCTCCCTCCTCTCTCTCTCCCTCCCTCTCCCCCTCCCCCATCTCCCTGGAGACTGAAGTTTGCTGGGTATCCACAGAACAGCCACAAACACAATAAGACCCACACAGAACCCCTCAATATGCCTCACATCTGAAGTCACTGAGGCAAAAGGGTAGTTCTGCCACTGCTAAAATGCAGTAAAGGTTGAAAATGGGCACTAGGCCATTAGAAATCGGTGTACAGTATGTTTCCTACCCCACCAGACAGCCATGGTCATGAGTGATTTAAAATATTGCTACAAACATGACAAACCCACAAAGAAACACAGCTTTGTCAGCAACTTTAGCAGATAGTCCCAGTCTGGAGCAGGCCTGGACACCAGAATATACTTTTGTCAATAGGCAGCTCTCCCCCAGGGCATGTTCAGACACACTGGACCAGCAGCATGGGGAAGTTCACACTAGGCGCCTTCTGTGCGCTATTATGTGGCTAAACAAAAGACTGTGGTCTCCAGTGATCAATTGAGAACCTTTTACTGGCACTAAATTCCCCTCAGAAAAAAAACTCCATGTGAAAGGTGCAATTTTTCCTGCTCCACCTTCAGTCTCTAGAAGAGGGTCAGTAATTTCACAGTAATTGCTACAATGTCTAGGTAGAACAAGGAAAATGAAAGAAAGAGCCAAGGAAGAACTTACAACTGCTTTGCTCTTGCACGTTTAAATCCAAGCCATCCATTTTTTCGTTTGATCTCAGTAAAACCCTTCTAAAAACTCACCCCTAACAAAGAGATGCCAAGAAATCTCACGTTGCAAATTCTTGGAGGTAGCCAAACCTGCCTCTCTTCCTGGACACAGTTGGAAGTGAATTCAAGTGAAGTCCAAAAAGAAAACTCCAAATATGTTTGGGTCTATGTTTTGCACAGATGCACACAAGAAAACTTCAAACCTAGGGGTTTATTTTTTTGCACGCAAAAAACCTCCAAATCTAGGGGTCTATTTTTTGTACACATGCACACAAGAAAACTCCAAACCTAGGGGTCTAGTTTTTGCACACACACACTCTCACACATGCAGCTTCCCTTACACATGCCTACCGAAAGGGAAAACAAACAGACCTTATAGACAGCAGTGGTGTGCAATAGCCAGTAAAGTAACATCCAACTTTGTACCCAGTGGCAAGCCTCCAACTTTACATTCCAGCCCCATCAAGGGCAAGATGTTCTGTCTCTCGGATAAACACAAAAGGCCTCAGCAAGTCACTGTGTCAAGCTAACTAACTGACAGCTTCAATGCTGGGACGCTCGCAAAAGTGTAACTGGCTGGCTTGAAAACGCCAGCCCTGCTGATAAAGTATGAAATATTAGCTCTGTTTAAGGGGACAGGCCTGGCTCGAGGACTCTACGTCCCAGAACTGCTGTGTCCATAATACAACATTAATGCAGTGGCTTATAATTCTTACTTTGCATAAAAGCTTCATTGTGTGCCACAGCCAATCTCCACAGGCTACCTGAGCCACCGCTTTTTACGAGTCTACAATACACATAATTTTCAATTATGTTAGGGCAGAACAGAATCACTGCCTATATAATATTACTGGTTGGAGGAAATGAGACTCAGCCCTACTGCCGAGAGAGCTAACTGAATCCAGATGGTTTGGGAGGGGAGCACGCGGTCCTATGGCGTTACGTAGCAGCAACCGCCCCTCAGCAACTCTCTCCTTCACCGTGGAACGAAATGCCAAGTTAATTGCCGGGGTCCCCACTACCCGCACACAATACATTAGGTATTAGGTTGGAAACTGTAGAAGGGAGGATTCTTTTGACAGAGGAAGAGTTACAACACAGCTCTTACATTCAAACTTGGAGGGAAGAGGGGAGGGGAGGAGGAGAGGCAGCGACTGATTGTTTTCACAGGTTTACTACTGCTGCAATATGCAGTTATTCTTACTAAAAGAAGAAAATTAGATTCTATTACAGCCAGGAGGTAAATCCTTTCCTTCCTTGAGCAAGTAAATAGCAGGAAATCCTATTCTTTCGGCCCTAAATGCCGATTTGAGTCAGGCAGTTCCTCTCATTTGCAAGGGAACTGCAAAAAATCAAGGCTGACTTTCCCAGCATTCTGACAGCGGGTCCTAGTGAAGGGGGAGACAAAGAGGAGGGAAGTTCCCACCATCAGCAGTCCAGAATTAATACTATCACCCACCCTGGGCAACACAGGACACACATATACGGTCCCCTCCTGCTTGTCCACTCCAAGGTGAAAATTATGAACTGCCACTACAAACACTAACCTTTTCAGCCCCTTAATGCAAACAAACTCATGCAAATTATTATCCAAGTAAAACATTGTAAACGGCTCCCCGGCTACCTTCTTAAATTTTTTTAACTAGCACCATTTTTGCATAAGTATTTTATTCTCGGTTTAATAATATGATCTAAGCGTGGATCATTAGCGTGTTTCTGAAGCAAGAGATCTTACGCAAAAATCATTGTTATGCTGCAGGTCTCTGCACAAAGATTAAAATACACATGCGGCAAAGGTACTTGAAAGAAACCAACTTTTTAAAGGGACAATCAATGGTTAGCACATCAGGAAAGGCAAATCTCTCAAATGGCCCAGATCTGTTTTTTTGTAAAAGGGGCACAAAAAAGAAAAATCTTGAGCCTTATGAGAAGCAAGACTTTACTACTGCCACTGGCATTCAGAAGGACTGGTAGACCTATGGAGCCCAGCACCTGCTGAAGGTCTTCTGTGGCAGTATTAGCCAAGTTGCTAAATGAGACTGATCTTCCAGGACCTTTATTTAAAAAAATAAAATGCTCTCTGGTTACCATACGTCCAGGTTTCCACGGACAGGATCTCCTTTTTTGGCCTCCATTCTCCTTCTGGGCAGATTTTTGAAAACTGAACATGTCCTTGATTTTGAGCTGAGCAGCTGGAGAGCAGTGGCTGCTGGCCAACCACCCAACTCTAAAGGAAGTACTACCAGCAGCAGCAGCAGCGCCACACTAAGGGCATGGTATGGTATTGCTGGAAGAGGCCCTGCCTTCAGGGCTGGGTGGCTAGAAAGCTCCATCTCTGCCCTCCCTCCCAGTTTCCCATTCCAGCAATTACCTCTTTTAGGAACCTTAAATGTGATGTCCCTAACCCAGTTTCTATTGTAACAGTCTTCCAACACCCTGCACCCCAATATTCCAACCTCGGCATGTTTACTAGAAACCATTATTCAAAGCATTCATCCAGCGGTGTAATAATGTTATTCTGCAGCAGTACAGTTCCACCAGAGAAAGATATCGTGCAGAGTATGTATGTGTTTTTATCATTCATTCGCAGTACAGGCAGTCCCCAGGTTACGTACAAGATAGGGACTGTAGGTTTGTTCTTAAGTTGAATCTGTATGTAAGTCGAAACTGGCATCCAGATTCAGCCGCTGCTGAAACTGATCAGTTTCAACAGCGGCTGAATCTGGACACCAGTTCTGACTTACATACAGATTCAACTTAAGAACCCCAGGTGTCCCCAAGTCAGCTGCTGCTGAAACTGATCAGCAGCTGATTCCAGGAAGCCCAGGGCAGAGCAACTCTGCCTCGGGCTTCCTGTAGTCAGCCGCTGGTCAGTTTCAGCAGCGGCTAACTTGGGGACGCCTGGGGCAGAGCAGCTCGGGTGCTGCTGGGTTGGTCCAGTAGCGCGGCCGCTCCTCGGCGCTACTGGACCAACCCAGCAGCACTCCAGCTGCTCTGCCCCAGGCGTCCTGATTCAGCCACTGCTGAAACTGATCAGCAGCGGCTGAATCAGGACTCCTGGGGCAGAGCAGCTGGGGTGCTGCCGGGTTGGTCCAGTAGCGCGCCAAGGAGCGGTGCTGCGGGACCAACCGGCAGCGCCCCACCTGCTCTACCACAGGCCCCGGGCTTTGCTCCACGTCTCCCTGGTCTGCTGGGGGGGGGCGGGGGGGCCACTGGCTGCGTCCCCCCCCAGCAGACCCGGGAGACGCGGAGCAATGCAGCGGAGGACCCGGGCCGGACAGCGGTGCATCCAGATCAGCGCCGCGGTCCAGCCCGGGTCCTCCGCGGCTTTGCTCAGTGTCTCCCTGGTCTGCAGACCAGGGAGACGCTGAGCAAAGCCGCGGAGGACCTGGCCGGCCCCGCGGCGCTTCCAGCTGATCTGGAAGCGGCCGCGGGGCCGGCCCCGGATCTTCCGCCGCTTTGCTCCCTGTCTCCCTGGTCTGCTGGCTCCCCCAGCAGACCAGGGAGACGGAGAGCAGCTTTTCTCGCCCCGGAGGAGGCGGGTGGCTGGTGGTGGGACCAGGCGTCCCGCCGCTCTAGTCCTCCGGGGCGAGAAAATCCCCGTTTGTAACTCGGGGACTGCCTGTACTGTTTCCACACTAGTTGATGCTGCGCCACAGAAAAAAAACCTAACAAAAAAAAATCCACTATGTATTTTTAGAGTAGACGAGGTTCTAAGAGGCTGATGCACAGTCTTGTGTGTTTGAGTTTCCTGGGAGAGTGTGAATCCACCTTACAGAACCTCCACAGTTCCTAACCGAACCCATGGCAGAACAGGGAAGTGAGAAACCTTGACTGCCCTGCCCCTGCAATGCACAGTTTCCTCTTAAATCCATAAATATTGAGCAAAAAGGGCCTGATCCTGCACCCCAAAGTGGCTGATTCTTTACACAACTAAAATTCCCACTGCAATCCAGGGATGACGGACTGAGTCCCAAATGCAAAGGTATGTTCCTCTGCTCCCACTTCTCTGTTCTCCAGTGCAGAACCTTCTACTAACTACCATTACATTTTAAAATAGAATAATTGTAAAATAATGATATTATAAGAATATTAACTAGGGATGTGATAGTTTAAAGTATGAAAGGTTAACTGATGAGCCTGGATTCATCGGTTAACCTTCACAGTTACATGCAGCTCCTTACCCACCCACTCCCCGCAGTGTATGCTGCTGCCTCTGTATCAGAGGCAGCAGCATGAAGGGGGGAGTATCAGGAGGCAAGTAGCTTGTACACCAAGCAAAAACTTCTGTGTTAGGGATGTAAGTGAGTAGTCGACTGGTCAACTACCCAATAAGCTTAGGCATATTGGGCAGTCAAGTTGACTGCTTGCATTCCCCCTACCCTTGCTGCCTCTGTATAAGAGGCAGCAAAGGGGGGAGAGGGACAGGAGCCGGTGCTGAGGGAACTACTGGCTTTTAACAGCACTGGCTTTTAACTCTGCGGTGCTGCTCCGCCCCCTTCCCACTGTTGCCTCTATTAGAGGCAGCAGCGCAGGGGTGGGGAGGAGGCAGGGGAGGCTGCCACGAAGCAGCACCAGTCCACAGCAGCGCTGGCTGGCCACAGACAGGGGCTGCTTCAGCCGGGCAGAGAGCCCGGATCATTCCCGGCTTGTGCTAGATCTGGGAGCTACCCCCGCTGCAGCTCTGCAGTTTAAATGTACTAAGAGCCAGGCGGACAGGAAGCCTGGCTTTTAATAGATTTTATTGAAGAGTCGCAGCAGGGGTAGGTCCCGGACCCGGCGCAAGCCAGGACTGAACCGAGCTTCCTCAGTCCTGACTCACACCGGGTCCAGTACTACCCCCACTGTGGTTCTGCAGTTTAACTATAGTAGGAGTCGGGTTGCTTGCGTGCCCGGTTCCTACTCCATTTAAACTGCAGAGCCTCAGTGGGGATAGCTCCTGGACCTGGCACGAGCCGGGACTGAGTGCCTTCGCTTATCAACTAATCGGGTAGTCAATAAAAATTCTATCAACTACACGATTAGCCAATTATCTGCCTCTTAACATCCTTACCCGTCACTCTCTTAGTGTCATTGGTCGTGGTGGCAAAGCAGTGCATCATGGGACAGATGCCTGAAGCTACTGCTAAACGAAAACATCTGTGGGTCTACATTTCTCTGCTCTTGTCAGTTTAAGTTACACTCCTCAGCAGGAAAGTAACTTAAAATTTCTTACAGGTACTGTCCTTTTGCAACCCTGGTCCCTGCCAGCACTTTAAATAGCTCCCTGCTGGCTTCTGCTGCAACTCAGCCAGCTCTTGCCAAAGCTGCGCACTTACTTTCACCTCTGCACCTCCTATTTTTTCCCCCTTCTGATAAGAGATCCCAGAAAAGGGGGCCTAAAGTTGTGTGTTTCGATATTTCTTCAATATTTGCTAATTGCACTGAAATGATGCTACAGTGATTCCGGGGTCCATTGCCTTGGAGCAGTGAGTCTTGCCTATGAAATAGCTCTGTATGCTCTGAACGCAGGATTGGAAAATACTGGGCACTTACAGCAAGTCCTCTGATCGAAGGATCTCACAACCCTAAGAATCGTTCAAGGCAGGTAAATATTGCTCCCACTTTAGAGTTAAATGAGGCAGGCGAGAATGACCTGATTTCCAAAGGAGCAGAGTCTTGGCAGCTCCTATTGGAGCCAACCCCATCTCAGTAAAGTTAGACTTGAGAAAAGTGCCCTGATGAAAGTCACAGAGCCAGTGGAAGAAAATGTGACTCCCTCCTGCCGTGGCAATTAGATATTGCCACCTCCCAGATGAAGTTCTGTCTTCTGGGTCAGTGTTTCGTATGCAGCTTTTCTTACTCATATCTGTGAAAAAGCACACTCCAATAGCCCCAACCTGGTATCACTGCATCTTCCTGTTCCTCATAATATCACATGCATACTCACACTGCAATGCATAGAACAACAGAAACATCCTGAAAAAAATCTCTATGCCTTCTATGCAAAAATAGCCCAGTTTTAAATGTTCATAACAATACTAATGAGATCCTGGGATACACAAACAAGGGGATTTGGGCAGGAGTAGACAGGTCATTTTATTTCTATTGGTGGGACCACTGCTGAAATGCTGTGTACAGTCCTGGAGTTCATATTTAAGACAGATGTTGATGACCTGGAGAAGGCTCAGAAAAGAGCCGTGAGGATGATTAAAGGACTTGGAAACATCTCTCACAGTGACAGACTCAAGGAGCTTAACCTATTTGGTTTAACGAAGAGAGTAATCATAGCTTCTGCGTACCTACATGGGGAACAAAATCCTGTGCTCTTCAGATCTAACAGAGAAATGTGTAACTTGAATGACTGGAAGCTCATGTCCTCTAGAGCTCTTCTCTGGACCTTCTCCAGTTTCTCCACATCTGTCTTGAAATGTGGTGCCCAGAACTGGACAAAATACAATTGAGGTCTAATACTCCAATTGGTGCATGTGTGTGCACATGTGCGGGATCATGCACAAACTGCCCTCCCATAATGCCTTAGTCCCGAAGGAGATACTTTATGCTCTTTCCTAGAGTAACAAGAACCTGACCTGTAACTCAGAGGTACAGCCACAACACTGATAGTAATTCTAGAGCAGAGACAAATTCAAACACTCAATGCCTGGCTACAGCAGAGGTTCCACTAAACAGTTGTGCCAATGGAGTGACAGCCTGGTAGGGAAGTGGTACAGTAGATAAGCAGATTAAAGGACCAATTCTTGCAAGTGTACAATAGGTGAATGGGTAATTCAAGGTGCCAATCAACGTCGGCCAAGAATAGTATGGTTGTCATATAGCCCGGTGGGATTTCTGACGTAAATTCCTGACCTCCAGAAAGCTGGATGGTCAGCCGCTGTAAGAACTAACTTCACAGAAAAATCATATGTGAACATACAACTTTCTACAGTTGATACAACCCCTCAGAGTAACTCTAGAGAGCAGTTCAATTCTGCATATACGTCGGCTTGTGTGTCCAGAGACACTTTCAAACCTCCTATTACCAAAGAATCTAGGCATGCCAAATGATTGGCTTATGAAGGCTTGTAAAGTCTCCATTTTCCTTAGCTAGCAAGAGGAGCTAGGTCGAGGGAGGGGAACCCGGGAGAGCGTCACTCATTTTATTTGTTGCAAGGAGCATATGCAACCACGTCGGTCCCAGAATATTAGAGATACAAGATCCCTGCAGGTACTGGCAATCACAGCTCCCGTTTGCAAGGAAAGCGGCAAACGGTGATCCGCGGCCAATAGGAACTGCGCTTGCCGCTATCCGCAGCTGGGCAGGTAAATATAGTGGTGGGGACTAAGAATGTAAAATTACACTTAATCAGCTAATCGAGTAATCGATGGAATTTCCACCAACTACTCGATTAGTCGATGAGGGAGAAACTGCAGAGCCGCAGCGGGGTTAGCTCCCGGCCCCAAGTGCTAACCCCGCTACGGCTCTGCCTTGCAAATGTAGTAAGAGCTGCCTGATAGTAAAGGACCACCCACTAGTACGGGACCCTGCTGCCGCTCTGCCTTTTAAATATAGAAGGAGCCGAGCTCTTACTACAGTTAAAAGGCAGAGGTGCAGCAGGGACTGGCTACAAGCTGGGACTCAGCTGTCCTAGCTCACACCTTGTCCCCCACTGCACCTCTTCCTTCTCCCCCTCACACCCCCGCAGAGATGGTGCTGTGGGGAACCAACTTTTAAGCCGGCTCGCCCCCTCCCAGCATCAGATCCTGCTCCCTGCCACTGCCTCTAATAGAGGCAGCATGGGGGAAGGAGAGAAGTAACTAGTTGAGTAAGAACAACGAGAAGTCCTGTGGCACCTTATAGACTAACAGATTTATTGGAGCATAAGCTTTCATGGGCAAAGACCCACTTCATCAGATGTAGTGACCTGACTAGTCACTTACATCCCTAGTGGGGGCCCACCAGAAGCTAACCCTTGCAGACCAGATTTGGCCCATCATCCAGTATTTGCCCAACCCTGGCATAAAACATCAAGCTTTTTATTTATTTTAAACCAAAAAAATAGCCATATTCATCTCTAGAGGAGTACAGGGGACTAGATGACCTCTAGAGGTCCCTTCCAGTTCTGGTATTCTATGATTACTTTAGAAGAAATTTTCCACACCATGAAAAATTTCTCTCTGCTCCAGAGAAGCAGAGAGAGAGTTCATTACAGAATGAACAGAGTGGAATGGATGATATTTCAGCAGATTCTCTCTACTTATGCATAGGGGTGTTTTGAATCAGCAAAACAATCAACATGAGATTTATTGAACAACGTGACATACAGAGCCAAAACTCATTTCTCTCCTCCCTGACAATCTCCCAAATGAAAAGACTGAAAATGTGACAGAGATTCTTATGTTTGTATGAACGCCAAGCTTATTTTTTTTTGTATGGTCCATACTATGTACTTCCTTTCATCCCCATTAAAAAAAAGGAGGGGTGCTGATATACTGGGGGGGCAGGCTAGTGAAACTGTCTACCTCAATGATCTGAACTGCCTACCTCAATGATCTGAACTGCCTTTGATGAACGACAAGCCCTGACCACAGGATTAGGACTTTCAAACTATGTTAAAGATCTAATCGCTGTTTAAAAGTAGACAACACAATTTCAACCACCGTTTTTAGGACCACGTTCAAACCTCTCTACTGGAGGGTCAATTCGATGTGGTTCTGCTTTAACTCTGTAGAACACACCTGCCCGCTTGCACCACAGGGTGGATCATGCAAACAGGCCTTAAAAAAATCTGCTTTTGGTTTCTATTAATGAAGACATGGCAAGAGATCTTTCCAATGATCAGGCTCCCCATAGGGGGCTTGGCTATAGGAGAGTTATTTCCCACGATGTCTATATATAACGCCATTCTTTGTCTGCACCAGCTTATTCCTGACTCGTTTCCAGCTCTAGTACCCCCATGTACAACCATGACCTAGAAATAGGCATTTGTGTAACTTGAGCTTGTTGCCCACTTGTGGAGAAATCTTAGTTTGCCTGTTCTGGCAGGAGAGAAGCAGAAGAGATTGATCAATATAAGGAACCTCTTGTTTCAGGTTTGCTTTGCAACATGCTTCCAACCACGGCATGTCATAACTTTAATCAAGTGAGGCCATGGTGCAACTCCCGAGTTCTACCGCTGGCTGTCCAAAGGACTCATTGTGGGGCCTTATGCAAATCACATACATCAAGATGGTCACTTGATACTGGAAGCCTGGATTTTTGAGAGGCCCAGTTCAAACCCCTCAGTCTAATTTCTGAAATTCTGAGCACCTATAGCTCTGCCTTGTGGCTATGAGGTATCCATGGCAAGGATTACTTCTTTATGTGCCCGTGCAATTGGACGGGTTAACACAGTGCTCATGAAATAGGGTTGGGTTAACACAGTACCCATGCAATCCTGACTGGGGTGTTTGGTATTTGAGGCATAGTTTCATCTCAGTTTTGCTATCTGTCAAGTAGGTGTGAATATTTACACACCACAGTGTGCTACTGTATCACTTAATTCAATGTTTGCATTGAACTCCTTGGGATCCTT
Source organism: Pelodiscus sinensis (assembly GCF_049634645.1). Classification (NCBI taxonomy): domain Eukaryota; kingdom Metazoa; phylum Chordata; order Testudines; family Trionychidae; genus Pelodiscus; species Pelodiscus sinensis. The sequence continues at coordinate 65,148,803 of NC_134718.1, forward strand.
CTATGAAAGGTGCTATAGAAGAGGGGGGGGCCTTTTGTTTGCACGTTGTTGTTGTAAATATCAACTGGGGAAGGTGTTACTGAAAAAGACTCATTTTCTCCAACTGTTGGGTAAGTGAAACTCATGATGACTTGTATGACTACCACAAAAATTCCTGTTGATGTAGCAATACTGGGTGAACTGCCCGGAGCCACTCTGTAGTAAACCCAGCAAATTTCATACTGAATTTCCTGTCGCCTCCCTTGTGGTTTCTATGTGTGATTGGGTCTTTACTGCGACAAGGGGTTACTTCAGTATACGCGGCTCCAAGGATTTCAGACAGTCATGAAAACCAAGAACTTGCAAAATCTGCTCCTTCCCCAGGGTCAGAAAGTATTCTTGGGGCTTGGTTAAAAAAAAAAGTTTTAACACAGAAAATGGAATCATAAGACTTTGCAAAAAAAAATCCCTACGATAATACTGAAACCAAAAACATTCTGATTTCACAGGAGATTGGGGAAGGATGGGTTTTTTAACCCCACTGTAGAACTTTCCACGGCATTGTCATCCTTTTGTATATTCCTCACTGTAAAGCTTTAATTCAAATTGTGCATAGATGTCTTAGAAAAATACAAAATGGGTCAAGAGTCCCCTTGGTTAATTTGGCTAGTTGAGTAACAAACATAAGGGGTAGGAGAGATTTTTCTCAGAATGACCTCCTAAAAGCGAAGCTACTCCCCGGAATAAAACTCTTGCTGCCTTCGCCAGAATCCTCCTGCCACTCAAGTATCATCTTGCTGTAACAAATTACTCCTAACCCTGGATTACAGCTCTTTCCAAATCCCTCCTAGAGAGCAGGGAAATAAACATTCCCTCCCAGGATTCAGCACTAGTTGTTTCCTCTATCAATAATCCTTCCCTCTCTTTGCTCCTTCCACAGCATTAGTCCGTGAGGCCAGCAAGACCATCCGCGCCCATTTTCCTTTCAAACATAAGCTGAACGTCTCAATTGTCCATTAGAAAAGTAAAAGATGAAGGGTTTCCTTCCCCTGAAATCCTCACACAATGGTTAACTATCTCCACACACTTGTTATTTGACAGCAGACTACAAATGTCTAATCCAAATCACTCAGGGGAAGTGCATACCCTCCCCCGCTCCACAACCACAAATTCCTTCATAATGTACCAGCACAAAAACCACACAAAACTATCACTCAAGGGAAGGCCGATGAATCTCCGTGAAAAAGAGAAGCATGAAGACTAGTAGCTGATAAGTGACAGTAGTTATGGAAGAAATAACTTAACACAATCACCAAATATGTCTGACACCCTCATAAAAGGGATAATATGTTTACAGAGGAGGAAGAGATGCACCTTTTGAGACTATGACAAGAGATGCAAATAATTTGAAAAGAATTTTCACTTCCCATCCCTCCTTCTCGCTGCCTGCCCCCAACCCACCCAATTCTAATTTTCTGATCGCCTCTGTGATTTTGAAGTGTTTCTCCAGAAATAGGGTCATACACTTTTTGGGGAGAACTTAAATAAGGGTTGTTGTTTTTTTAAGAATTTTCCCTATTACAGAGGAGTCAAGTAGATTGTTTCTCAGCATGTTTTTCCACAAGAAGCAAGCAGAGATTTTTTTTTTTTAAGTAGGCCTGGCCAGGAATAAATTAATCTCTAAGCACTAAATTCATGTGTCTTTCTGAAAAATTCCGAACAACTCTTTGAAATCATGCAATTTGATTGATTCCAGGTAGTAGTCAATTATGTGCGTTTTTTAAAGGGGGGTTCTACATAACAGAATAATATTGAAACATTTCGTGCAATTTTGTTCATTTGTAAAATTCAATAAATTCCAAGAGGTTTGAGATGAATCGAGTACTCCTCTGCCGTGGCTGCAACCCAATGAGAAGATTGGTGCTAGGGCACAGAAACCCACGAGTAAAACCATCTAGAAAAATCTCAGTCAAAACTTTGTAATCCCAACTGATTAAAGGTAAAAAAAACAGCAGAAGTGGTGAGAAGTATTGTTAATTTCAGTTTTAACTAAACATAAGTCAGAGGGGAAAAACACTCCTGTGAAATATTATTTACAAACAAAACCACCACAAAACCAACACCCACAGTCCCCCACCTCCTTTAGAAACAGAAGAGCTGATTTTCCTTTACAGGTTGAAGTGCAATGTGTTATCCTATATTTCTCCCAAAAAAAAATCAATCATAAAAAATGCTGGGAATAGACGTTTTTTCAAGCAATCGGGGTATCAGTTACTCTCCACAATAGCTCATGACCTGTGGGGACTTTGCCTCATGTGCCAAATTTTTGTGGTTCTGGGGGAGGTTTATTTTGGAAAGGTGGGGAATGCTTTTTGTCTAGCAACCATGCCGAGAACACCCAACTCAGTCGCCTGGGGGCCTAGACCACATTCTACCCAAATATGCAATATTCTTCCATCTCCTCAACCCTGACATCTCAACCACGAAACCACCCACCTCATCCAAAGTCTCAAGATTTGCATTTTATTACTGTCATGTTATTACCCTCACGCCATGGGCCCAAAGGTTAAAATAAAGGAGACATCAGAGCAGCTCTGAGCTTGCAAAGTCTTTAAATAGTCTAAATGTGGCTCTCACTGCTATATTTAGTCCCAGGATTTAAACTAGTTGGCCCACATAGCAACTTTATTTTTATTTAAGGAACAGCGGTTTGGGGACATCATGTATACGTGAAGCCTTTTTAATGTTTATTATGCGATACACACACACACACACACACACACACACACACACACACACACACACACTTTAAAAAAGGGAACTTAATAGTCGTATGTATTTGAAAAACAAGTACTACTTAAAATAACCAGAAATTATAAAGGGAAGAAAGGGATATTTGACCATACTGGAATGAAGGCTTTACGGAAATGACTTAGCAGATCACGTTCGTGCTGAGTTAAATACAGAAGTTCCAAAAATACAGATGCTACCTGGGATACAGCCCTTTCCTACAGTTGGTAGAGTCCTGACTTTGCAATGCAAGTTTTACTAATTGCCGCACTTAGGAGGGAAGGACAGAGAACACTGAAAAAAAGGGTATCTTTTAACAGCGCAGCCCAAGATGGCATCCAAAAACCAAGCATTCTAGGAGCAAGTGTTTGTAACAGTTAAACATACGAAAATCAAGACACGGATTCTATACACAGCTCCACTCCTAACTTTGTGAGCAACATATTCTTGTGCCTCAGTTCATTCACCCATAAAATAAGTTTACCGTATTAGGGTGTGATGAAGTTTGTTTATAAAGCACACAAAGATTCCCACAAGAAGAGCTCTCTACAATGCAAAGTACAGGCAGTCCCCCAGGTTACATGGATCCGACTTGCATCGGATCCCTACTTACAAACGGGGTGAGGCAACTCCGCACTAGCTGCTTTCCCCCAGCAGACTAGGGAGACGCGGAGCTAGCGCCCCCCTCCCCCCCCAGCAGACCAGGGAAGACGCGGAGCAGCTTTTCTCAGCAGACACCTCAGCTTGAGAATAAAGGACTGAGGGAAGTGAGGTGTGGGAGAATAAAACTGAGCTCTGGAGAAATGTTTGGCTAGAGTTTCCCCTACAATTTGTACCAGTTCCGACTTACATACAAATTCAACTTAAGAACAAACCTACAGTCCCTATCTTGTACGTAACCCGGGGACTGCCTGTACAAGTTGAACCTCTCTAGTCCGGCACTCTCGGGACCTGACTAGTGCTGAACCAGAGAATTTGCTGAACTGTGGGAGATCAATACTGTCTAGCAGCATCACCAATACTTCCACTGCTTACTGAGGCCGGAGAAGACATTTAGAGGTGAATTAGAGCTAAATAAAAGCACAGAACTCTGAGACCCAGGACTGGTGGCTATAAACACAACGTCTATGGGATTGGGGGAAAACTTGGCCACATCCACAATAAGAGGACAGCTGGCTAACTAAAATCATGCTGAACCACAGAGTGCAGGACAAGAGAGGTTCAACCTGTATTAAGACTACTGTTTCCAAAAAATGAAAAAAGAATGGAGTATGCCCCAGTACAGCCTTTCCTGCAAAGAAAACTAAACTGGACAGTTCGCCTACAACATGATGCATTTATTTAAAATCATTACATAACACAGCACTTCAAGCCCCTTCAAAACGAAAGCAAAAATTGACACAGCCAAGTATTTAAAACATTTACACACGAGCAAAACATTTACACGCGAGCAAGACATTTAAATCTTCACAAACCCTTTCCAAGAAAACTGCAGTAAAACAAGTTTTCTGTCACCACCCAAGAAAAATTCTGAAAACGTTCGCTCACGTACAGGTGCTTTTTAAGAAGAAGGTCACATACTAAATTGCACTGGAAACTGCATGGAGATTAAGGAGACTGCTGAACCCAGAGGGGTTGCCCCAGGTGGTCAGCTCTTAGTCCAGTTCTGGCAAAGTTGATATTTCATCATAAAGAAGTTTATTCTCTCCCCTTTGCTCCCTCCCACTAAAAACAACAGGAGACATGGAGACCACTCGACAGGATGCTCAGGCCCCGTCTCCATTATCATGGAACGTCGACCTAAGGCCAGGTCTACACTAAAGGGAAAGGTGGAACTGAGATACTCAACTCCAGCTACGTTAATTACGTAGCTGTAGTCGATGTACTTTAATTCGAGTTTCACCACTGTCCCCACAGCGGCAGGTCAATAGGAGCAAATGCTTCTGTTGGATTCACTTATTGCTTGCAGGAGCAGGCAAACCGGCTGCCAATGGGGCACCCTCTGAGTTCAGCTTAGCAGATCTTTACTAGACCCACTAAATCGTACTCGGGAAGATCGATCACAGCAGCATCAATCTTCCTCCATAAATAACATAGCTGAAGTTGACATACTTAGGCCTGCTTCCCACAGTATCTTCACCTCAGTAAGTCGACAGCTGACATTTTCCTGTCAACTCCACTTACTCTTGTTCTGGTGGAGTGCCAGAGTTGACGGAAGAGTGCTTGGCATTCAATGTATCTCATCTATACTAGACGTGATAAATCAACTCCCACTGGATCAATCGCTGCCCGTGGATCCAGCCTGTAGTGAAGACAGGTGCTCAAGTAGAGAGCACCCTTAGGATATGACTCCACTGTGACAAAAACCCCATAGCACAGAGTCTTGGAGTCCATGTCAGCTGACACAGACTCACAGAACTAGAACAGAAGGGCTCAAAATTTCAGTGTAAATATTTAGTCCAGGTTGTCAGACTCACCACCCTTGCAGTGTCTCAGAGCACAGGACTCCAGCCTGAGCCCAAACATCCATACTGAACTGTGATAACCCTAGGGACACAACCAGCCGGCGTGGGCACACCATGGGTCTTTCATTGCAGTGTAGTCTCTTATGGCATGTCTATGCTGCAGTTAAAAACCTGTGGCTAACTTGAGCTCGCAGAGCTTGGGCACGGGGGCTATTTCATTGCAATTGTACACGTTTTGGCAGCCCAGAATCCTTACGGGGTCCCAGAGCTCAGACTGCAGGCTGGGCCTGAATGCCTAGACTGCAATTAAGGCTCAAGCCCTGAGAGCCAGAGGTAGCTGGCATGGCACAACCGCGGGGTTTTGAATTGCAGTATAGACCTGCCCATTGTGTTCTCGTGTCATGCGCCTATAGATCACGAGCATCTTCCAGATTGATACGTGGAACCAAGATGCTACACTGGCAAGTCTGGGAAAGAGCATAAAATGATATCAACCCAAAATCAAAAGGTCCTAATTTTCAAAGTTTAAGGTGTTAGCTACATATTTTCAACTCCAGCCTTATCTGAAACTCATAAAACTGCAGCTATTCAAGGTGTGTTACAGCTGTTCAGCCTTTTTAGAAAAAAATATACATCTTTTTATTAGGAGAGAGGGGGCAGGGGGAAATCGACAGCTCTACTAGCCAGAGGCATTTTGCAAGCAGGAAAGCAGAACTCAAGATGTGGGCAGGCCTCAGGTTTCAGTGCCTGAGGGCACATCCAAGAGACACCAATGTATTTACTGAACAGCCGGTAAAGCAAAGACTCCAATCTGATAACATACAAGATGTGATGAGAATCTACAGTAAGTTTTCTAGGTTAAAGTAGGGAATACTCTCTGGGGAAAAGAGGAGCACTAAGGGTTCTCTGTTTTAAAACGGGGAGAAATAATTACACATGGGTAATTGCCAATAGAGCAAGTAAAGATCAATTGGTTTCCCGTTTCACAGCAAGAATCTGAACATAGACACGCACCTTTTCTATTTCCAAATCCGACTCCTTCTAGGCGAATGCAGAGGAGGAAATGGGTCCCTGTGCATGTTATTTTGATCATTTGACTAGACTGCACAGTTTCTGTACAAGGACAAGAAATTAAAGACAGCGTTCATGTGTGCTAAACAGCTGACATCACCACCTCAACGGTACCTTCCATCTCAAGACCTGCCAACAACAGGTCACCGCAGTGCAGCCTGCTTCCATGTAAGCAGCTTACCACTCTCATGTAATACCAGGCTTATGAAGCAACATGCAATGATGCTACAGTTCCTAATGGACTGAAAATGAACGTCACCTCTCTTTCTCCCCCAGCAAACAACACACTCCACAATGTTTGCAGGATGTTACCTGCAGGGCAGAGTGAAAGGTGATGTCTTGACTACCCAAAAGTAGGGCAAGCTTTGCTGAGGTGACTATTCTAGGGAAGGTGACTATTCGACCAATGCTTGGCTTCCTTTTACCTACAGATTTACTCAGATCGGCTTATTAATTTTAGTCTTCATTAAAAATCAAGTAGGCATGAAGCAAATGGGAAAAGAATTCAGTAGTTTAGATATTCATGGCATTTTTCCATCAGAGTGCAGGACAAGAATGCCAGGCAGTGCCCGGTCTGATCCAGGTTGAAGTTTAACAGGGTTTTTGCTGTAAGTTTCAGAAGGGTAAGAAGGGACTTTAGAAAGAAACTGCACCCTAAGGTCAGAGATCTCATCTGACTGATCCTACAGAATATTGAGTCTTGAGGGCAGGTATTTAAGGCACCTAACTCCCAGAGAAATCAACAAGAATTAGACTTCTAAATATTGCACCTTTAGTAACCTGCCCTGAATTTTCACAGATTATATGGGCTTCAGGATGGGGATTGTCAAAACGACTTTAGTGCCCAACTCCTCTAGGTCCTCTGCAAATCCCAGCCCTCGACCCAAGACTTGGGAAAAGTCTCATTCAGACTCACCACAGCAAATAAAGGGACGCCCAAGTTTTGAAAAACAAAACAAAACCTGCAACCAAACAATTACTTCTCAGAAAGGTAAATTTTGGACTGTACCTACAGATAGAAAAATCCTTTAAGTCAAATCTTCCTGTGCCAATAGTTGAAGACGGCCACTGAAATGTTCTGATGGATGCCCAGGTAACACGTGATTTTTCTCCTAACGCCTTTCCTCACCCACCATCATCACCCTATTTTAGCACCTAGAAGAATGCATCTTTGGGAAACCACTGTATAGCTCTGGATATAAGTGAGGTCTCCCTCTCATACAGATTTGTCTGAAGCTAAGTGGAATCATTTAGCTGACTGAGACTCTGCTACAGGAATATCACACCAGCCATGAAATATGTATGTACATGTTCACGATACACAGTACATGTCATCTCAGTCATATGTGTGCACATGTGTTTTAAACCTTTCAGTGCAGTACACCAGGAGCCTGATTTGTCAGAAGTGCTGACCATTCCCTTCAAATCAGCTGGGAATGTGAATGCTCTGCACCTCTGAAAATCAGGCCCCAAGATTGCAACAGTATCATAAGGAATGTCTCCTGCTTGTCTCAATAACTCCAGCCTAAGATACCAAGCCAAAGAAGCCTGGTTTTGCACATCCAAAATCCCCATCAAGTTCCTTGGGAGTTTTGAGTTTGCACAGAAAAGAAAAAAGGAATAGGGGCACGGGATAACAGGATGGGGCTCAAAAGTTGCAAAACTTGGCAATGGAAAATGGGCAGAGCGGCCAATCATTCACCCACAGAAATGTCAAGAACTCTCAAAAACTTTTACAATAAGGGCGGGAGGAGAAGGGAAAAAAATCTGGCAGGGGAAATCCACACCTTCCACTGTATACATTGGACCTGGAATAGCTGGGGGGGGGGAGGGGGGTGTTATTATTAATAGAAGGGGAATGGTGATGCTTTACTGATCTGTTGAGACTAATTATTGCCAAAACAGAGCAAACCTAGAAATGACAAATAGTCAAGGTAAAGCACAGGACACGGCTCTAAAGAGGAGTATCTGGACACAACCACCAGCCAGAAGCACTGAACGGAATATCACTCTGAATACCTCATCCATCGAAAGGATCATCTGAATCCTTTATGTCATGCTGCTCACATTGGGGGTGTGTTAAAAAAAAAATCTGTTTTTCGCGAGGGTCCAGCTTAATTCTAAATGCAAATGAAGGCCTTTTACAACATTAGGGTCAATTTCCAGGGAAATGTGGCTGAATTGCTGCTGTTTATTTCGGCTCCAGCAATGTAGCACAACTTTCAGTCAAGCTATTAACTTGAACGTTGAACTTCACAGCGCTGGCTGCCTTTCTCAGCCATCCTTTTGATGTTACCTCCAAAGCAAAAGATCAAAGACTAAGAGTGTGGTGAGGGGAAGTCCCAGGCTCTTAGCCTACCAGCCTGTGATATATGTTAAAATCCTGGCCAAAAGAGAGGGCGAGGGGGGAAAAAGAAAGAAAAAGCAAGCGAACGAAAACATCCAAACAGGGCAGTGACATGAAGAACTGGTATAGTAAATCCATGTGGCCATATCTACACAGGTTCAACACAAATACCGGGGTGTAAAAGTTTCCTTGTCGGCTTTATTTCCCGGGCATGCTCAATGCAATGCCTACATTTTGCAAATATTGCCTCATCCTCCTCCCAATGCTGGGTGGACCGTTAAACAGTAACTGAGTCCATGCCAGATGTGGGCTAGAAGCAGATGTACTATGCAAAGTTATTCACGTCAATACACAATTCAAATCTTCAGGGTTGGAAGGCTAGTTTGGTGCATAGGATATTGGACTGGGAGCAGAATGTGGACTCAAGTTCTCGTTCAGCCTCAGACTTCCTGTGTCTTGGGTGCACCACTTAAACTGCCCCGTGCCTCAGTTTCCCCTTTGTATGGGTTCACAATGCCCTACCTCGGGGGGGGGGGGGCGTTATGAAGATGAAATCTATTGCTTATTGTAAAATGCTAGGTCACCCAGGAGAGGAGGGCCACCTCACTTCTCCACACAAGGTAGCTCACGAGTGGAGACACAAAGATGGCTCAAAGTTCCCTGATGCTGCACTGGCTCCAAAGTAAAAGCAGCTTCGTGAGGACCTTTGAAATCCCTGGATGGAAAGCACTCTCTGAATAGGAGGATAGCATCCAAGCACTGCACTGCCCTCCCACCACATCGGCAGGGGTGAATTAGGAAGTGTTGTTTACTCCGTTGGAAAGAAAGGCACAAGAGAACCAAACATGTTTAGCAATCAACCTCTTCCCTCCCACACTCCCTTTCATTGTTAGTGGTGGGTTCAGATTTGTTTTTTTAACATTAGTTTTCAGATTCTTTGCAGCCATTGCCCCCTGCCTGATCTTTGTCTTGGTTTATTTATATTCCCATAATACTCAACAGCATTCCAGATTTAGACAGTGACACCGGGGCTGACACTGTCAAAAGTGGATCCAACAGAGTATGTCTGCCAAACCAAGCCCCTCATCCATCAGCTGAAGTCCTTGTAGCTACAGGGTCACGAAGGAATCAGAGGCTGTTTTTCATTTCTTTCTGCTGCAGGCAACCAATGTCCGACTAACTGTGGAAACCAAAACCTCTTTCTGCCTGTCAACTCATCTTCCTCTTTCCCCACTCCCATTAATTCAGCTCTTGGCACCCACCAGCAGAAAAGCCATGAAAGTCAAACAGAAATTCTTCACAACAAAATGTGTGGCATTAAGCAATAACGAGGATACTCTAAGCTTACTGAACTGTATTTACTCTTACTTAGCTCTAATCCTGCCTCCCTAGGTATAGGGCCCGATCTCACTCAGAAAACATGTTGGGAATGTCACTATTGGCTTCTCCGGAAGCAGGATCAGCTCCCCACATCTGTTGTGTAGAGCAAATCATACTCAAAAAGGAAAACTAAACGGAGGGAACACCTTTGAAATGCACAGTGATACTCTAGACACGTGGCGCTTTTAGCCAGCATCACATCTAAACAAATAAACGTGAATAACAGTAACGGGAGTTCTGTTGCCGCATAGTCTGTGTTAAAACAGCACAAAGGCTTTAAGACCATTTCTACCTTTTTCAAGGTGGCCAGGAACAAAAAGGCAACTTTCGTCACAGCTTCCAATATGTTACAGAGGGTGGACTTCACAGTATAGCATGAGCTTGCTTCCTCAATATGATTTTCACATACCAACTCTACTTCCTCTTCTCCAGATCATTCTTGGATATAATGAGAGGCAAAAGCAGAAGGGCCAACTTCGGCACATACTAAGCCAAGGAGGGATCTCAGGCCACAGAACATGGAGCCGAAGAGGAGAGAGAAAGAGAAGTCAAGTTCTACCAGTTGCTCCACATCACAGAAAGGACCCAGGCTAAACCAGACCTAGGCGTAGCGTGTAATTCTGCACTGTCTCACAGGCCCCATGATAATACACAAGTAGCCAGGAATTCTTGATGCAGAACATGTTATCTTGAAAACACTGATGCCCTGGGTTTATAAAGGACAAAAAGGAAGGTGGACAAGAAATGTATGAGTATTCCCATTCTCCAACTAGCCAAAAATTGATGTTCTCGAAGCAGAGCGCGGAGACCCTAACGAGTGATACTTGGAGAAAACCTAACTTGCAAACAAATCTTGCTCTGTATCTGCTACAAGGGGAGATATTCAAAAAGTATTCCTCGTTCCATAACAATTGCAATCTCTGGTAAGCAGAGGATCAAGTGCAGGTTAAAAGGGACGTCAGGATAAAAGTTATATATATAGAAATCCACACCAGTGTGAGTAACGACACAGATTACTAAGACTTCCTTAAACATCTAGCTGATCCGTCGACATTCATGCCATTTGCTTCCTTCACCCACTTCCCATAGCTAGAATGCCCACTCTCTCTTTCTATATTTAGTACATTTTACTTCTTGGTTCAAACACTAAGCACAAACTACCCAACAGTGCCTGGGAATTTTTAAGGGGGGGAAAAAAGCTAAGAAAGAAAAAAGTTTGTTGAAACCCAAAGAAAACAAAATATTTTAGACAAAGTTATCAGAATTACATTTTTTCCCTATAGGCTCCAATCCAGCAAAATCCTTATGTACCCGGGTATCTGTTAAGTCCAAATGGTCCCCCTGGTTATAATATGCTTAAAATTACAAAATGTACTTAAGTGCTTTGCTGGCTTGGTGCCCAAATGATATTGACAGTGTCCCTTTAAGTGGCAAGAAGTACATTGAAGCCACAAAGCAAGAGGCTTTCAATATAGTTGGTTCTGTGTCCAGGGTTCTGTGTCCAGGAATCAATGTGATTTGCTTATAAATGCCCAATCTTCCATTTGGATTTTTTTTTTTTTAACTCCTAACCCAATTTCTCCCTCTCTTCTTCTGTCTGATCCCAAACGCTGAAGAAGCAGTTGTTGTGCAGAGAGGGAAAATCCAGGTCAAAACACTGAAATCTGGTGGGAGCTGGAGGAGAATGTCATTTCTACCCACTTTTCCCATGTAGAAATGAAGTGAAAAGTCACCTCCTTCAACATGTAAAAATTCCCGCAGAATTAAATCCCTCATAATCCCATTTAGCAGAAACAAGTTAGAAGAGTGTGTAAGTGCTTAAGACATTTTAGTCTCGTAAGGCGGCGCATTTTGTTTTAAAGAAGTGTCTCTCTTACATAGGACTATGGATCTGACTAAGACTATCCTTGTTTCATCTCTGCTGTGGGGATGCTGCGTTAGGGGTGGGCAAAGGCAGACAGACAAATGCCCCAGCTACTCCGCATACCTACTTTTAATTAGTTTTTTTCAGCAGCATATATGCATGCAAATCTCTTCTGGGCCAATCCCCTGATAAATAAATACACTTTTGGTGAGTCTTGAAACAGCCACCCAGTGGAGTAAGAATTATCGGCATTTCCCATGAGAATATACGCACAGTGGGATATGTGTGCTCTTCCCTACATGAAGAGTCACAGATCCACATCAGCTCCCAGCGGAAGAGAATCTGTGAAACCTGCTCAGCCAGCTTCCCCTCTGAGCATGGTTTTCCCCATTAAAGCGCATGACCTAATAAATCGGTTAGTCTCTCAGGTGCCACAGGACTCCTCCTTGCTTCTATCGACTCAAGTACAAGGTAAAGGCTCAAGTCAGCCATGGAGATTCTGCTCGATCCGCGGGCATTTTAAAGTCTCTATTAACTCCCTACTGATGTACCCTAAAAGAATTTTTAAGGGCTTGGAAGCACATAAATAAAATAGACTTTGTGGGACCTGCACAGCATAGAAAAGGCTTTCACCTGCAATAGTGATGAAAGTTTTAAATGCAGCTGTGTAGACATAGATTTAAGCCAGTGTAAGACCGACAGACGGAACCGAACCTGGGAACCTCTGGACTTAGAACACGAGCCTCTCCGGCTTGAGCTAACAGCCACAACTGCCTTACAGCTAAGGCTGTAGAGTAAACTCGTTACTCTCTGGTTATGTCTATATTGTGGGGGTTTTCCAGGATACCAGACGTATTCCAGAAAAACTCCACCGTGTCCAGGGAACGTGTTTGCTCTTCCACTTTTTTTTTTGCAGAAGTGCAAACGCACTTTTTCGGAAGTCTGGTCTTCCTTATTCCACGAGGAAGAAGGGATCTTCCGGAAGAGGGAGATTTTCCAAATTTGGCCCATTGTAGACGGGCCAAGTTTCAGAAAAGCCTCTTGTGGGGAAAAAAAAAAGTACCCAAAATGTGGAGCACATTTTGCGTAGCTTTTTCCAGGAAAAAAAAAAGAAAAAAAAAAAGCTGCAGTGTAGACCTAGCCTCTGTAAGCAGTCTTGGTGCCACCATGTGGCACAGTGCACCACACCCAGGAGATGCGTGGGTTTCATGCTTCCCCTAGCTAAGGAAGCATATCCCAAGCTTCGGAAACATGCCAGCTGAAATCCCGAATGAGCCCTCGCTTGTAACAATGACAGGCAGAACCCAACCTGGGACCTCTGGAGCTTAGTGCATACATTTCTACTGCATGAGCTAAAAGCCAACCAGCTCCTAGCTGTTGTGTCTGTTGAGCAGACTCATTATTCTCTCTGTAAGTGGTCTCAGGTCCACTAGATGGGTTACACTAGTACCGTGGACACTAAGACAGATGTCAGGATGGGTCTGGGTTTTTTTGACTGTCACAAAGCCCACTTTAGCTGCAAGGCTCAGAGATGATGCTAGCCTGTGCGATTATGATAAGAAACCCAGAAGGGGAAAAGGGAGACAGCAAGGGAGACAGTGGGAGGAGGAAGTGTGACTTTTTGTGAAACCGTGAAGCAGAAAAATAAAGGCATCGTGAAAGCTAACACCATACACTAAACTTTCTGCCCTACTTGCTCTGCAACGAGCACACACGAGACTTCACATACCCCCAGCACTTCCAGGCAGAGCTGTGATTGGGTCTCCCGTGAAAGTGACCCGATATTGTCTGATGCTCTCCCCAAAAAGTTCAAACCAAATGTAAGTGCTGTGATGTCTCTGAGGTGTAATATTCGACATTAAATGCCACACACTTACTTATATCAGAAGCCCTGTTAATATAACACTAAAGGACACATATTATTGTTTGGGGGATGGTAACTTTTCATTTCCATGGTACATTACAAGAAAAGTTAACTCTCACCTTACCCATTCTCTGGAAGAGGTCATTTCAAGAGGGACAGACTCCATTTACAATGTGTCTGTCAAAATCCAGGCACAAGCTTTTGGGAGAATCCAGCAATCTAATCCCTCAGCAGAGTTCTTTTTGGAAGAGACATTGACCCCCGTTTTTTCCCAACACCAGAGTTCCCACCCAGCCCCACAGGAAAATGAGGGTTAGAAGATGTGGCATCCTCATCGTTCCACGAGGAGTAACAGTAGTTCAAATTAGAGAGCCTAATTCGAACTACCTACTCCGTGCCGCGTGTAGCCGCGGGCACAGAGTCCGCGCTAAGGGGGATTTAAACATGGCGGCGCCCAGCAAGATGCAAATGAAGCCCAGGATATTTAAATCCCGGGCTTCATTTGCAACTTCTAATGCCTACATTAACCACCCTAGTTCGAACTAGGGTGGCAGTGTAGACATACCCTTACAGAGTGTCTGTAGAGATTGGTTCGATTTCCAGAGTACGGGAAGGAAAGAAAGACCTGCCTACACTTAAAATTCACCTTCGGGAGCTATGCCCTTCTTCAGTGTATTTTGTCCCCAAGGGTTCTCTTCTGTCTCCCCTACTGCTGTGTTGTCTACACAAGACTTCCTTTCTTAAAATTTCCCATCACAGCCGACACATGTGCAAGTCCAACTACAGGCCTGCTCAGAGCAGTGGCTGGCTTTCTCCATGGCTTCCACCATTATCACTACTGGTTTTCACAGATCCCAAGGCCAGAGGGGTCTCTAGTCTGACTTCATGTACCACCCAGAATTTCCTCAAAATAAATCCCAGAGCAGATCTTTTAGGAAAAAAATCCATTTAAAAATTGGTAGTGATGGCAAATCCATTGGTAAACCACTCTAATAGTGAATTACTCTCATTCTGAACAATTTGTGTCTTTTCTCCAGGTTCTGTTTGACTACCTTCTACTTCCAAACACTGGATCGTGTACCATCCCTCTCTACTAGATCAAAGAGTCCATCGTTAAATATTTATTCCCTGTGTAGGTGCTTCTGGAGTGAATTTAAAGATAGTAAGAAGTGTGTAATTCATTAATTGTATAGTCACCACAAATTTTGTCAACTACACGATTAATCGATTAGCACTGCTACAATTCAGTTCCTGCTCCTGCCAGGACCTGGCAACTACCCCACTGCGGCTCTGCACCACTAGCATGAAGAGCCAGTGTGAGGACTGATGCCAGGTCCTGGTGCAAGCTGAGACTGACCCAGCCTGCCCACGTGCCTGCTCTTAGTGCTTGTACTGCAGAACGTCAGCAGGGCTTGATGCCTGGTCCCAGCACAAAGAGTAAAAAAAAATTACTTGCGGGGAGGGGGTGTTTCATGTAATCGATAGCATTAATCGATAAGCACCCGCTTATCAGTTAATCATGCAGTCAACTGCACTACTAGATCCCTAATTGAAATCAAGTTGAGAAGAAGTGGGTTATGCCCACGAAAGCTCAGGATACCATCTACATGTTTTGTTAGTCTATAAAGTGCTACCAGACCATTTGTTGTTTCTTTCCTTTAAACTTAAAGCTAACTAAATCAAGCACCTTTGAGCCAATCACTACATGGCAAGTTTTCTAATACTCAAATCATTCTAATGACTCTTCTTCAACCCCTCTCCAAATTATCAACTTCCCTCTTGAACTGCAAGCAACAGAACTGCTAAACGAGTCACTAAGGGTATGTCTAGACTGCATCCCTCTGTAGGCAGAGGGATGCAGATTAGGCAGGTCAACATTGCAAATGAGGCAGGGATTTAAATATCTCGCGCCTAATTTGCATAAAAATAGCCGCTGCGTTTTGCCGACTCAGCACTTTGTCGGCAAAAAGCGGCAGTCTAGGGGGGATCTGTCGAGAAAGAAAGCCTTTTTCGACAGATCCCTTATGCCTCCTGCAAGGAGATTTACAGGATCTGTCGACAAAGGCTTTCTTTCTCAAGAGATCCCCCTCTAGACTGCCACTTTTTGCTGACAAAGTGGTGAGTCAGCAAAACACGGTGGCCATTTTTATGCAAATTAGGCATGGGATATTTAAATCCCTGTCTCATTTGCAATGTCAACCTGCCTAATCTGCATCCCTCTGCCAACAGAGGGATGCAATCTAGACATACCCTAATAGTAGTAGAGGGAAATGAAGAAAAAAGTCTAGTGCTCCTGCTCCAAAACAGACCCCATCCTACTAGGAAACACACAATTCATGCAGCTAAAAAGAAGCTGCCCCATCTGATTTTTGTTTTTAAAGGTCGATATTAGCTGTGCCCTGTATCCCTTGCTTTCTTCACCCCATTCTCCCCCAACGTTCGAATATTATTCTTTAAATATGTTTATCTACTATGGTCATGTGCTTTCACAGGCCGAAGTCTGAGTGAAACCCCAAGAAAACCACAAGAACCGAAAACCAAAAGAGACATATGGAATGTTACTAGGGATGTTAAGAAGTGGGTAATTATGTAACTGCTGAAAATCTCAGTGATTACATGGTTACACGCACCCACAGTGCTGATACAGAGGCAGCAGCATGGGGCAGCAGCTGGCTTCCAGGGAGCCAGTGTGCGCTGGGAGCTGGTTTTTAAGCTGGCTCCCAGCATGCACTAGGGATGTTAAAAAGTGTTTACTCAAGTAAATGTGTTACATGTTTACATGCAGAGCACAGAGGTGGCTCCCTAGGAATCTGTCTGTCCTGCGGAGCCATCTGTCCCTCCCTCCCCCATCACTGCTACCTCTGTATCAGAGTCAGCAGCACCAGGAAGCAGGCGTCTCCATGGGAGCTGATGCTCATGGGGAGTTAGCTTAAAAGCTGGCTCTCTACACATACCGGTTCCCAACTGCTTCCCACACTGCTGCCTCTGTATCAGAGGCAGCAGCAGAAGGGTTGTGGGGTGGCTGCGTGTAACCGTGCACATCCCTAGCATGCACCAGCTCCCACCATTTAAAAGGTTACACTTTTACATCCCTAAATGCTACCCTGCTCAAGATGATCAGCTTCAGCAGAGCACCGTGAATCACCGTACCATCCCTGTCCCTCACACTTCCGTAGGAGGCAAAATTCCAGGGTCCCAATACTCACACAGAGGGTCAAAGAGACCCACAGTAACACGATAGGGCCTCTGTTTATCAACGATGGCTTTAGGTAGTAGAAAAACTTCCAGAAGGCAAATGAAACAACTCCAGACCATTCTCAGGGGATAAATCAACCACTCTGGGCAGTAATACAAAGTTGTTTGCAGCAAACTGGAGAAAGAAAAGCCCTTTACGTACACGCTGAGATGCAGGCGATTTTTAACACGTTTCCCCAACTGAGCCACTCAGGCCCTGGGCTTGCATAATGATCTACAGCTGCTGTGAATTGATTTCGTTCCACCGAATCCTAGTCAGAACCACTGGCAGGAACAGCGGCGATCACAAAACCACCCCAAACCCCTGTCTTCTTTAGAACAATGATTGCATTTTGAGCGTGATCTCACATTTATAAAGCACCTTTCACCCAGCCTGGAATATCAACATGATTTACAAACTTTGTTAACTGGCTATAAAAGCACACGCATTGGAATAACAGAGGCAGCCACAGACGGCAAAAGACCGGGAGGTATTTTTGGGTACCAATTACCACTCAATCGTCTCTTTCATTGATGTCAAGTATCAGAGGGGTAGCCGTGTTAGTCTGAATCTGCAAAAGCGACGAGGAGTCCTGTGGCACTTTATAGACTAACTGAAGTGTAGGAGCATAAGTTTTCATGGGCAAAGACCCACTTCGTCAGATGCATGTAGTGGAAATTTCCAGAGGCAGGAATAAATATGCAGGCCAGGATCAGGCTGGAGATGACGAGGTGGATCCAATCAAGGAGGATGAGGCCCACTTCAAGCAGCTGATCTGGAGGTGTGAATTCCAAGAGAGCAGAAGCTGCTTTTGTAGTTAGCAAGCCATTCACAGTCTTTGTTTAATCCAGAGTGGGCCTCATCCTCCTTGATTGGATCCACCTCGTCATCTCCAGCCTGATCCTGGCCTGCATATTTATTCCTGCCTCTGGAAATTTCCACTACATGCATCTGACGAAGTGGGTCTTTGCCCACGAAAGCTTATGCTCCTACACTTCAGTTAGTCTATAAGGTGCCACAGGACTCCTCGTCTCTTTCATTGATGACTCCTTGGCACTCAACTAGGCCTACCCAAGTGCCTAACATGTTCTCTTATAGGATTTTTTCCCCCCAGGTTGCCTTTCTGGAGCTGGTCCTTTATATTTGGTCAGTACCAACACAGCTGCTTCCTGAAGTGGCCATTTTATAAGCTGATAGCTGCCGGTCACATCTCTCTCATCTCCAGCTACTAAATACCTCTTATGCTTCCCACCAGTTTTCCCATGCTCACATGGCACCAACATTAATGCATGAGGCATGACAGAAAACACTTACTCCCGTAAGTTAAAACCCACACGCAACAGTCCAGGAGAGAAACTGGAGAATACTATCGCCAGTTGAAAACACAGAGTGAATTAGCAGTTCAATTAACTGGCCAAATTGGAATGAGGCCAGGATACAGGATTTTACATCACTTGCTGGTGCTTGACCAAGGTTTTCCAGGACATTCAGCAAGCAACCTACTTCCAAAAGCAGACAAGTAGCATGTGCAGAGACACAGTTGCCAAGACATACAGCCTTTGCACCAGAGAAGGCGGCTATGCTGCAGATGGAGAAAGGGGTCACAAACTTCCAAGTTTTGACCAGGACAGGCACAAATTATAATTTCCAACAAAAGCATATATAATTTAGAGAAGGAAAAAGCTAGTGGGACTCTACTCAGGGCAGTGTACATCCCAAGATTTAATTCCCTCTCATTTTAAAGGCCTGGCCTACATCTCCTCTTGCCCCAGCCTGAGTTAGGAGTAGCTAGGTCAACGGCGAGGGTGACATCCAAAAATCAGGGCCTATGCAGGCCCAGCCTTTGGGCAGGGCGAGCAAGGTGGTCACCTTAGGCCCTACGCATTCAGCGCTGCCCAGCTCGCTGCCTTGGACTCCGCACACTCTTTGGCCAGGCCTGGGCCTATGTGAGCAACTTTGCTCCAAGATGTACAATCAGCCACAGCCAAGCAGGTCCTCACAAACAGAAGAATCAAAAATGCCCCCATCCCGACTAGAGCGGTGGGGCCAGTACGGCATGCCACAGGAGGCTCCACCACCGTTGCAGTCGTTCTGGGTAGATACTGCATCGGAGCTGTGCAGAGTGGCAGAGGCTCAGATGCAGGGCACTGAACCTCAGGCCCGCTTCAGCACAGGCACAAGTTCAGAGTGGCGGCGAGCCTCCTCCTGGAAGTTCAAGTTTGCCCACACAGCTGGGGAAGCCAGCCAGACTCCCAGCCAAACTGCCCTCATTTCCGTCTCCAAACTGGCGGCCTCTGCTAACCGAAAGCCAGCTGAGGTACTCCCCTTCCAGGCACTGGCATCTGCCAATTCTTCATCTGATAACAAACTGCATAGTGTTATGTAAACATTCAGAAGGCTCCACAATTAAAAGCAAATTAATGTAAACACAATGTTTAAACAGACTGTGAGGAACTTTTTTTCTATTTTCTCCTCAGCTGCCCCCTTCTCCAGTCGTCCATCCATCCATATTGTGATCTCTCACATGTGATTAGCCTGTCCACTCTCGAGAGCACTCTGTGTCCAACGATCCCCCGGAGGTTTAATAACACTAACACGCCACAATAAGAAGTAAGTGTGTGTGTGTGATCACTCCCATTTTAGAGCTGGGAAAAGCAAAAGGGAAAGAGGTTAAGATCAAACACAAAGCTTCTGCCACAGATGGGAATAGAACCGGTGTCCTGAAGAGCTCACAAAGATGTTGGTTCTGAGAGGGACCGAACCGCCACAATTCACTGATCCATTCACCCACCACAGAACCGAACCTGCCTCTGGGGTAGCATGCAGCAGATCTGTAATACAACATAGCACCTCTGCACGGCCGCTTCGGACAGAAAGCAAAGAAGGCCATAACTAACCGAAACAATGGGGGGAAACGTAGGTGTGGCAGAATTTACTCAAGTGAGAATTTGGGCTGGAGTACTGAAGCTAACACCCAAGTGCCGTGGGATGTCTAATCACAAATGATCAGGATCTTAGGGTTACACCTCATCTGAAGGTCAGCACTTCCAGCAGCTCCACAAACAGGTCTATACTGGGGGTGCAGCTTTGTTTTGATCCAGGAGTAAACAACAAACAACAACATCATAATAACGATATCACACAAACCAGGTACCACTTCCCATCTCCAGCACAGTGAGTATTAATTCAGACTCCATGTTACACAAGATTATCTCCTAGCAGTAGCATCTGGGCCTTGCAAAGCGTCTCCGTTAAAGGTCGCTTGTGGTTTGGTTCTTTTCGTTCATTCTAGAATCCCCAGCACTGCTCCTTTACTGCCATCACAGTGATCTATCTCTGGTAGTAAAATCCTGGTTAATCAGTTAACCAGTTGAATGTCAGGTTAACCTAACATTTAATTGGTTAACCAAGTAAGTGGGATCTGTGCAGTGGACCGCTCAACCTTGGCTGGAGCAGCCTCCAGTCCGGGGGGGATCCCACTACCAGCTCCCATGCTGACGTTGGAGCTGCTGCCAGCTCCTGGCTCCCAGCCCCTGCCAGAGCAACCTCTGTCCACAGCGGGCCTGGAACAGCCCCCTGTCCATGGCACATGGGCAGTTAATGTGTTACCAGTTAACGGGTTAACCTTTCACATCCCTATCTGGTTGGTCCATTCTTCAGGCTGAAATCAACCAATACTGTGTCTGAGGGAATCATGGGTAGGAGCCAAAGTGGATTGTTTTATCTCGCTCCGTTCAACAGCCAACCCCCCCAGCAAAGGTCTGACTGTGCCATCATCCATAGCATTCCCAGGGATGAAGGCTGTCCGGATGCAGCTTTATCCAGGAATTATGATAGGGAGCCTTTTGCTGTGTCTGATCTGGGCCAACGGCCTCCCGGGACTCCTCCATGACTCCTGAATACCGCTCAGTGCCAAGCATTGGCGGGTTTGTCACACTGCAAGAGAAGTGAGTTGATTGCAAACAACCGCGCCTGTGTTCAGACTTGCTGGTTAGCCCAGCGAGGTTGCCCTCTAGAAATATTGCGAAATAAACCCGTAAGCCAACCCATCACGAGGTCTGTATGCAACCGAGCTTATGGTACAGTGTGTGCCACTTCTCCATGGCATGTCATCTGCCCTTAAACTACCTCTACTACAGAACACAATCTACTGGCACCGGGCAATTTCTTGAGGAATCGTCCATAAACTCTATTGTGAGTGTCCAGGGGAGGTGAGAGAATATTTGCTCCCTATTCCAAATAATCAAGGGAAAAAAAGCCTCCAAAAGAACAAAAAGTGGGTGAGGGAAGGCTTGCAAAATAAACTGAGCATCTGATGAGACACTGTTCAGATAAAATCAAAACCAAATCCCTGGTTTAAAAAAAAAAAATCTTCATTACCATTAAAGCTGCAAGAGTTTTTTAAAAAATTTAAATAGGCTTTTCAACCGCCTGATTTTTATTTTATTTATTTTATTTATTTACTGCACGTCATTCGGCTTTAATAGTGAACACTGACTGATCAAGTTTTGCTCTCTGGTTTCTGGGCTCCGTCCTGCATTTTTCTCACACACAGTCCTCCAGATTGGTGATTCACTCCATGTGGGAATTCTGGGCACACAAAGAATGCAGAAGCCAACCTCTTTTGCACAAGGCATCTGGACTCGGGCTGCGAATGCTCTTGGGAAAGGACTTTGGGGGCAGCAAGGGAAGGGAAATCAAAGGAAATTTTCCCATTAAAATTAAAGAATTTCACGAAGAAGCTTGTAATTCCAGGTTTGCTTGGGTTTTTCAAAGTAAATAAATCAGAATCTGGGCTAAAACATTACACACTGAAAATATTAACATAGATCATGGGGGGGAAAAGGGATTTAAGTAAATGAAGTTTTCCCTTCCAGGACGTCAGAGTGGTTAGGAAAAATACATTTCAAATTAGAAACAGATTCATTCCTGGGTGGTAGAAGAAGGTGGATGATGAGGGGGGGGAATGGGATTATTTCAATCGCCAGAGGAAATCCTTAGCAGAAACCCACAAGCACAAGGAGAGAGCCAAGTGTGGCTTACAAGAGGGAGGGGCAGGTTTCTGGCCTAGACAGAGCCCCAAATTCTAACCTCCAATGCATTCCCAGATTGGCGAGGGATGGGACTGCTGGGGAGCCATCGCGAGCATTGCAGAGGGTAGGCCACAAAGGACGGAACGCTTTATGTGGCTCAGCAGCAATCCCTCTTGGAAGAGTATGGATCAAGCGTTTTTAAAAGAGATGCCTGTTTAATTGTAAAGGGAGCACCTCTGCCCTAAAAGGGATGTGCAGAGAGGGGGGTATTTGCCACCCACTTCTTAGACCAGGGCTACTCAACTTTGGAAGCTCCGGGGGCCACAATGATACTCATGGAACATGCCGAGGGCCACAACTTAGTACATGCAAAAATATGCAAATAGCTTCTTTCAAATCAACAGGCACGAATACAAAGATTAAGGCAAGACTACACAACACGCAGGCCCCATTTAAGTCAGTTCTGCTGATATTAATGAAATGCAATATCTGCCCCATTTCCAGCCATATGACAGCACTTTTAATGAGCAATGACAGTCCAGGAATTGAACTACTAAAACACATATTAACAGAAGACCATTATATTGACTCCTTTTTTGTTTCGGCTCCCACCCATGGGCTGCGTGTTGAGCCCTGTGTAAACCCAAACCACACCATGGGCCGCAAACAAATGGGTCCATGGGCCACGTGTTGAGTAGCCCTGTCCTAGATCTTTTACTGCCAAACTTTATTGGTTCATGTGTCACCAGGGGAACCAACAGCCTTGTGCAGGGGGAGGGGTCACTGTGCTCCTAGAACAGGCGGGGCCTCAGGTGGAAAGGATGGGACCAGGCCCACATACACCCCATACCTGGACTGTGCTCCCTCTTCCCCACAGCACGCCACTCCAATGGTGATCTAAAGGCCCCAGGGCATCACTGCTGCCGCCATACCTGGGCGTCCCTTTTGATTTGCCAGACCAAGTGGCAGTTGTCACCTTTGTGTGCACTCTGCCACTTCATCAGGGGACCTGTGTGTCACATATTCTAATTTGGGAACCCTGGCCCCCTAGCGTATAAAAGAGAGAACAGCGCCACTTTTATTTTAAGGGGCTTGATACACTGCCATGACTTCAATCACGCTTTATGCAAGAGAAACTGGAAAATCAAGTGCGGCACTTGAATGCAATAAAAATGGGAGGCACATAACAAGGGGTTCTGGACTAATGGACAGGCACGCACAGCAGTTTTCCACATTTATAGCACACATCACTGGAAAGCACCAGCAAAGCCTTCACAAACAAAACAAACTCCTTGGAAACTGCAGAGAGCGACTGAAACAATCTTCCGTACAAAGCTGGACTGAGACGATTCTTCTGGATGTGGGAAAGTTTGGGATGTAGTCAACTTTTATCCTTATTCTTAAAGTTTTACTGTCATGCCCACATGAATCCCCAGTCGGGTGTGTCGATCTTGTAAAAACAAATTATTCGAATTGCTAGTCGGGATGGGAAAGGGGAAGGCAGAACCGATTCTCTATCCCTGAAGAGACAGAAAAATCCACCCACTTCTCAGCAATGCTGAGTCATCACAGAAGGGATTTCCAATCTGTAAATACTTCTCAAAGATACCTACTCAGTGCCATCCTCCAGCCAAATGACCATTTGAAATCCCATCTGTCCCCCCAAAAGCAGATTCTTGCCCATTCTATCACTGTGTAGTAAAAAAAATTTAAAAATAAAATAAAAAAACCCCACCAGTGTCCAGAAAGGTAGGAAAGGTTATGAACAGCAGACAAGGACTCTGATTTTCACCATAGCAACAAGCCTATTTATAATATGGCCTACCTGCATCAAAGAGCAGCAACAAGAAGCTAAATGCAAGGCTAGTGGTACATTCAAGCACTAAGATGAAGAAGAAGCTTACACAAGCATGGCAATGAAACACTTCCAATTACATTACATGCACAATTATTAGCATTTACTCTGAATCTCCTTTTTTCTTTTTATCCGAGGTAGGAGTAACAGGGGAAAATGAATTATTAAAGGTTCAAGTACACAGCAGAATCAAAGGAGGTGACCTCCTTAATGCGTTGGCTTTTAGAGGAGTGACTTTAGTTACAGGATATGGTGGCTAAGCACTAGAGAAGTGGGTGCATACGTGTGAACATGTTCTCAGGTATATTGCAAAAATACACCTGGGTAAGAGAACCTTGACTTGACTATGTAGCTGCATCTAAACATCTGGTAAAGCTCCCAGCATTGTAAAGAGTAACTGTTAAAAAGGGGGTCTCAATCTTATATCAAATACTTAAGAATAACGCTTGTCTTAAAAATTTAAACTCTCAGAATCAAGATGTAGCAGAGACAGTATAAAGGGGGGGGGATTTAAAATGACAGTAAATCTCAAGGCAACCATTGTTCTTAACAGTTTGATACTACAATCGTCTGAAAGAATGCTAGTCCATCAAACACAGCTTGGAAACCTCAAGTGTGGCTGAATGATATATGTGTCTTAGTAAGGGAAATAAATGTGCTGACGTGCTGAGCCACATTGAGAATCCCATGTTCACCAGTCCTCAAAATGTTGTCAGTCTGGCTATGTCTACACTGCAGAGTTTAAGGAATGCATATGCTCTTCCAAAAAAAATTTTCGGAACTGCAGATGAGTTTTTTCGGCATCCCCATGAACCTCGTTTCATGAGGAAGAAGGGATGTGCTGAAAAAGGGTTTTTTTCCCAACATCTGGCCCCATGTAGATGGGCCAAATGTCGGAAAAGCCTCTTCCAACAAAACAAGCAGAAAAAGGTACACAAATTGTGGCTCGCAATTTGCGTACCTTTCACCAGTCTAAACACAGCTCTATCTTGCTTTTTTTTCTTATTGTTTTATTATCTGCAATGAAATAGCCAAGCAGTTGCAGAAAGATTCTGTTGCACACGTTTCAAGACCCTTCTTCAAAGCAAGCTATTTATTAAAAGGAGCAATGCAAGTCATTCCATAACTTCACCAACTAGAACGCCTATTTGCCAGCAGATATTTTTGCAGATGTTTGTAGGAGCACAGGAGCCAAAAGCAACTGATAAGCATTGTATGATGCAAGGCACTGGATTTTGAGATTTTATTCCACAATTTCTACCTTATGGGTTTTCATAGAGATGAGAGACATTAGTAAACTAGTGGTATATTGTTTAATAAAACCCCTTTACCTGCCAGGGACCTCGGAGGGTGTTCGTAGTATACACACACTGCAATTTTTTTTTTTTTTGGCACGTTCTAAAAAGGAATAAGATACATTTTAAAGCTTCTGCAAATGATACAAGAACACGAAACATGGATGCTGACTTCAAACGAATTCCCATGTGGTAGAAGGGGAGGGATGAGATAAGGGGCTAGAATGGAACCTAGAAGGCGCCTGCCATACAGCCAACAGCATTGAGAGCTCAGAATTTAGCAAGAATTGGAAAAGACCTATTGGATCAAAGAAGCTGTCCCCTTACAAGGATAGGAGACAGTCTTGCTTGACAGAGGACATAGTGGATGTTAAAAAGGATACTCTGATGCATAGACCAAGATTCCTTATTGATGATAATAAAACAAAAACAAAAAACGAGTGAGCATTATAGGATACAGACATATTGCAATATTTTGTTTTTCAAAAACCACCATTTGGCCAGGGAAGCTGATGGCTCCTGCTCTTAATGAGAGAATGAGAATTTATGGGCGTCAGATTTTGCAAACAGTCTAAACGAACCAGCCTACCACGGGCTGATTGTGTATTCACCATTCCCAACGTAAGGCCCAATGGTCCCTGAATTCACCTGACTCAAGTCAGCCAGGATATGGATTCAGATGAGATTTAAATGCTTACTATCCAGTGAATCACTTTCACAGAATACTCTTGTGCAGCAAGAATGAAACCCTGAGTAGTCTTGTCTACACACATAAGCTGCACCGTCTTAGCTTAAATAGATTTTCAGACTGATCTGAAATGGTACCGACCCATTAATTTCAAAACAGGACAGTTTGCAGCTGTAAGTTTACGAGTGCAGGCTACACTGATATAAGCCACGTATAAATCAATATCAGAGCAGGGGTGTAGATCAGTCCTTGGTATTTTTATGCCAGTTTTACACACGGGGAGACACACGGCAATTAAGTGTGTTGCCCAAGGTCACAAATCAAGTCATGGCAATCCGATTCCCGACTCCTACTTCTGATCTTTTACCACAACATCACACTTTGTCCTAGTCAGAAGAGTGGACTTACTTGGAAGCAAACTAACAGTTCTCAAAACATAAGTAACCTTTCAAAAATCTAATTGTGTGTGAAATGAAAAAGAAAAATCACCACAGTACATCCTCTTAGCTGCAGTCTGAACATTTTACCACTGGAGAGGCAAAGCAAGTACAACAACAGTGACATCTAAGTACACAGGCCGATTACAGCTTTACTTTCAAAAGAGCTTTGATTGATCTTTTTTGATAGACCTGAAATAAATTAAACTAGATTGACTCACTTGAGAACGGACCATAATCCCTTAGTCAGATCCCGGAGAACTCAAACCAAACCAGCTGTTAATTTAGGCTTTACAAGATAAAGCATGAGAAATCCAACCTGATGTACCCAAGAGCAACAGCTTACATCATCTCTGTGAGCAATCAACTCACTGCTTCTTTTAGGAACTAATCAGGGCTTTATAGCATGTGGGTGCCAAACTTGCTCTTTGACCTAAAAAGGCTTTATGGACAATGGGGGAGGAAAAAGTCAGGGACAAGAAAGTTTTGTAGCCCAAGAGGTAAAACGACACTTTCTTGTCCCTGACTTCTTCTTGTCCCTGATCTATTTCCTTAAGAAACATTTAGCACAGTGTAACTGCCCTCTCCCACAAAATAAGCCTGGAAGGACCACCATTTATAATAACCGCTGGATCTATATCAATAATAAATTGCCAAATCATCATGTAAAATAAAAGGAGTGTCCATCAATATAAAAGGGAGCCAAATACTTGTAGACAAAAGGACAAAATAAGGTGAGGGAAAACAAGCCACTAGTCCAGATGATAGTAAGGTGGTATCATTGGAGAAATGGAGAAGAAATGCAAGATAATATTATTGGGAGTTCAAAAACAGCATGGCCACTTCCTCCTGGGTCTTATATCATTTACTATCAGTATCCTTTGTCTTGTAATGCAGCCTCACATCTCCAATCATGGAATAGTCTTAGCGCTAATAAGAGTTTAGTGCAATCTACAGATTAATTTTTAAATGACTGCAGCTAAAAAAGTTACTGGGAGCATAAATCACAGAAACTGCTTTCCCAATCTAACAAATAATCTATCTTCTTCTAGAGGAGTATTTTCTAGTGGTTCTACACCAGCACCACTCTCATGGATTTTTAAAACATTTTCAGACCTATCTTCGGCTCTTAAAAATCAAACTCCACTGACATATTCGTCCAAAACAATGATTAGGAAATTTCAGTGTACGTCTACACTGCACCCATAGCTTGAAATAAGAAACTCAATTTGAGCTACTCAAATTGTGTATCTTATTTTGCTCTTATTTCGAAATAGCTTATTTTATGATTTGGTGCGGTCTACACAGCACTAAATTTCAAAATAAAGCCCTTTTCCGAAATGGCCCTTAATCCTCATGCAATTTTGATATAACAGGCTTGCTCTTAAGATGTAGAATAGGTATTTCGGCATACCAGAGGAATTCCAAAATAGTTCCGCAGTGCAGACGTAGCCTCAGAGGGGTAGCTGTGTTAGTCTGTAACTTTAGAAACAAGTGGTCCTGTTGCACCTTAGCCCTGGTTGACACCCTTTCCTTATTTCAAAAGAACAAGCAGAGTGTCTACATTACCAAGCCTGTTATTTTGAAAGAAGGGGCTGGTTATTTTGAAATAATAACTCCTACTTTTCCTGAAGAATTACACTTATTTTGAAATAGTTATTTCAAAATAGTGGGAATATGGATGCTCCTCTGCTAGGGTTGCCAGGTGTCCGGTTTTGAACTGGACAGTCCAGTATTTGAGGGTTCTGTCCAGGAAACAAATTGAGAAAATACCAGACATATAAAATGTGTAGTATTTTCTAATGAGGTAAGTTGTATTATTATTATTAGGAGCAGTGCTTTTTTTTTGTGATGGTACTGCCCAGTATGCAGTCCCGGCACCTCCAGACGCAGTACTGACACCTCCAGTCAGAGCTCAGCAACTTTTCCCCTGGAGTACTGGCAATTTTTTTTTATTTTATTTTTTTTAAATAAGGATCAGTACGTCGTTGCGTACTGCCTGGCTGGTAGACACGCTCATGCTGCGTGAGTGTGTCTACCAGCCAGGCAGCACGCAACTACGTGAGGGAGAGGGGTGGGGCCGAATCCCCGGGGCAGGACTCGTTCCAGGATCTTCATGCGCCTGGGTCAGTCCTACTCTCCTCCAGCTGATTCTCTCCCCCAGCTTCTCCCCCCTCCCCCCGGGCCAGCCCTGCTTTCCCGCCGGCCGGTCTTCTCCCCGCCCCCCTGCCAGCCCTGCTTCCTGCAGGCCAGTTTGTTTCCCCCCCCCCCTTCCCCTCCCAGCCCCCTACCCTCATCTGACATCAAGTGTATCTGGTATTTTTTTTGAAGCCACCTGGTAACCCTATCCACTGCAGATATTTCTAAATAACTACTCCCCAGAGTCATTCAAACTAATTAATCCCCAGTGCTTCCTGGGGCTCTAAGTCGAGGTAGCACAGCCACATTAACGGAGCCTGCCTCGGACTAACTTCAAGGCTTCCCCGTAGTGTGGACACGCTATTTCGAAATAGTTACTTCGGGAGTTATTATTTTGAAATAAGTTATTCTGAAGTACTTTCCTAGTGTAGATATGCCCTTAGAGACTAACAAAAATAGATAGGGTCATAACCTTTCGTGGGCAAAACTCACTTCATCAGATCTGATGATGAGGGTTTTGCCCACGAAAACACATGATACTATATATTTGTTAGTCTCTAAGATACCACATGACTCCTCCTTGTTTCAAGACAATGATGTATCATAAAACATGATTTACTGAACATAAGGGGATCAGAACTGAAATCCATTTGAAAGAGTATCACTGCTTTCAGGCTGTTTGCTCATAGGTGAAAAAAAGATAGGGATGCTGTCTCTGGAAAGAGGCGAGCATAAACTGACCCTTGTAGTTACATATTTATAAACAAACTGGCAAAGGGTAAGGGAAAAGAAAGACCACCATATGAAATAGGAGTTAAAAATCTGATTAGCAAGTATACTCTGTTCATGTGTTATGATTGACCAAAAGGGATTTGGGAGGGGCTGTTTGGGCTTGGGGCTTTTTTTTTTTAATCTGTCAATATGAAAGTGACAGAGCAGAATAAAGTTCATTTCATAATCGCGGGTGCTTCATATCTTTGCAAAGTTGCATAAGAAACTGTTCAGTACGAGAAAAAGCTTAATGGATAAATCAACTAGAGTAAAGGGTTTATGACTAGCAGTTGCATGGAATCAGAAGCTAATGCATCTAGGCAACAGTTACAATAGGTTCCCACTACACCAAACTCTAACTAAACCCTTTTTATTAATGCCCCCATGAACGACATGGCAATTTACTCCCAAGAGATGACCTGTCCTACCAAGTATTGTTGGAAGAGAGGACAATGAAATTGCTGGATTAAATAAATAAAAGTGATTCTCGCGGAGCGCTCACATCACTGAAAACTCTGAAGGCAGGAAATAATCTAAATCCACTTTCTAAATCCATTTTCAGATTCAGTGTCTTAGAGAGCCCTGATAAATGTTGTAAATACTTTGGTTCTTCAACAAATAAGTGCCAGGGGTGTTTTTTTTGTAAACAAAAGAATAATATCCAACAAAGATGTAATCCCATACTGATCTATTGTTTATACCAGGGAAAGCAAAAGGTGCATTTACCAAAGTCCACGGAGCTAGAGTGCATTGATTAGGGCTATTTTTCAGGTGCTCAGATTACAAGTGAGTTTTTTTCATTTAGGTCTCTAGGTAGCACAAGTGAAGACAGGCAAGAGGGTTTTTAAAGAGTTGTAATAGCACTTAAATTTACATTTCTACAAACAAAGACGGTCTTGCCTCAGTTTACAGTTACAAACAGGTTACAAATTGCGAGACTACTGACCACAAGTTATCACAACTTCCAGACAAACTGTTTCATTCGTCCAGTGTAACATATTTCTTCAGGTTTTGTTTTTTACTGTTTAATAGAATTCAATATACGTGTGTCAGATTACTACCAAAAAACCAGAAACTCACAGGCAATCTTCTATTAAGGAGGGGCAGAATTATAACTTGTGGGCCCCATTCTCTAGTCATATCAATGTAAATAAGGAGTGGTTTCAATGCAGTCAGCAGACTTACACCAATGTAAAACAGATGTAAAGGAAAAGAGAAATCAGGCCCCATATATTAAAAAGGTACTTTGGGCCATTTCCAAAATAATAAAGGTGATCTCTTCTGCACATTTTTACCACACAGCTAGTAAAATGAGTTCTGCCAAGTGTTTGGAAGTCGTCATTCAATTAAATGGTGTTGCTTTATGGTTACCAATATGGTACACACTGAAAATTTATGCACACTCAGTAAACTTCTTATTAACTGAATCTTGTCAAAAAGTGCCACTTTCAACAATTTCTCCTTTAGTTCTTTCCATTTGAAAGGATCAGAGACTTTTACATACATTAATGAAGTAAGTCACACATTATCCAGAAGTATCATTCCCATGTTATTGATAGAGAAAATGAGACCAACAGGAGTTAAGTGGCATGGACAATAAAACAAGGGAAGATTGTGGCACAACTGCATGCAGAAACCAGATCTTCTGCCTCCCAAGCTTGTGTTGTAACCACTAATTAATTCTTCCATTGTTTCATGATCAATCTTATTGTTAATATAAACTCGGAGCCCAATTTAAATAAGTTAGACTGCCAATGAATCTGAAGAATCAGGATGGTTGTGAGAGATGCAAAATAAAGCAAATCAAGCCAAATCATGAATTGTAGCTTCCCACATCATGAAATACAATACAATCAAAGAAGCAAACACCCATTGGGAAACAACAACAGATAACCCAGATAGCAAAGCAGATCAGAGATGGTGCCTCATTCTGTTTCCCAAATCACATATAAATCCTCTCTCCCTCTCCATCCAAAAAGAAATTCCCTTAAGCACCTGGGAGCCTCATACATCAATATATCCACCAAGAAGGCTCAAGAGAGCTTACAACTTTGCTACAGATCAAAACAATGTTCTCTGCATGATGACTAACATGGGTATACAAAATGTTTGTAACAAAGCCCAAACCTTGGGCCAGACTCATGAACTGAGTCTGGCTATGAGCAAACCTGGGCCAGTTTTTGACAATGGACAGAAATCATATTAATCTAGTTTCACCCCCAAAATAAAAGAGAACTTTCTAATTTGGGTGCAGAATTGCCTGGATTTGGGGATTTACAGTGAAATACAGGACATAAGTGTCCACAGATCTACCCATCACATCCTAGAAATCAGAGATGGAAAAAGACTTATCCACCCTCTTTCCCCAAAACAGTTGGCATGCACAATGTATTTTACAGCATTTTCTCCAGGTTAGTTTGAATTCATCTAAGAGCAATAGGGCTGCTGACACTTCCATTGAGAGACTGGAAAGTGTGACAAACAGTCTTAGATTCAAAATGGAAGGGACTACATACAAGTGTTGTATCTTCTACAGATTTGTGTGTGACCTGCTTTCCACACCGGGGTAAACAATGTTGTATTGTATCTACAAATGTGGAAAGTCATAAAACGTGTATACTAGGGATGTAAGTGACTAGTCGACTACCCAATAAGCATATGCTTATCGGGCAGTTGAGTCACTACTCGACTAGTCTGTCCCCATCCCCACCCTGCCTCTGTATCAGAGGCAGCAAGGGGGGGGATGGGGAGCTGGTGCTGAGAGGAATCGGCTTAAAAGCCTCCAGGGCTCTTGCTACATTTCAAAGGCAGAGGAGCAGCCGGGGAACCCAGGGCGAGTGGGGTCTGAAGTAGTCCCCCGCTCGTGCCGGGTCCCAACTGCGGCACCTCTACCTCTTAAAT
The DNA here is from genome assembly GCF_049634645.1 of Pelodiscus sinensis. Lineage (NCBI taxonomy): Eukaryota > Metazoa > Chordata > Testudines > Trionychidae > Pelodiscus > Pelodiscus sinensis. Next base: position 65,180,917 of record NC_134718.1, read on the forward strand.
TTAACACCCCTAGTTAATACTAATACTATCAAGAGTCCAAGACAGTGATATTACTTGCCACTGGAAAAGAGAGAGCAAGATATAAAGGGGATTCATAAACCAATGCTCGTAAAACCTTTACATCTCTCCTCACTTTCATTAGTAGTAGTACTGCAGCACCACCTAGACTGGCGTAAGGATGTTAACTAGCGATTCATTTACTAGTCGAGTAGTCGATGGAATCTCCATCGACTACTTCACTAGTCGATAAGCACTTCTGTGTTCCGCCATAGAAATTTTCCAAGTTGGAATGCCACGTAGAACCCAGGGCCTGCGTGAAGTCCCGCTGACCCTGGGCTCCACGCGGATGCTTCCACTTTGAAATGCACAAGAACCCCCACTGTAGACTCTTGTACATTTCAAAGCTGCCACTTTACACAGAGCCCGGGGTCAGCTGAGGAGTTCCCAGCTAATCCCGGGCTTCAAGCGGTGCTACTGCTTTGAAATGCCGCGCGGAGCCAAAGCGGCTTGGAGCCCGGGATCAGCTGAGGACTGCCCAGCTGACCCTGAGCTCCATGAAGTGCTGCCGCTTTTAAGTACCCCCTACTTCTCCCCTTTGCTTGCTGCCTCTATCCGATAGAGGCTGCGGGGAGATGGGGGGGGGGGGTAACTAGTAGTCCTTTACATCTCTAGACTGGGGTGGACAATTTTTGATAAGGGGAGGTCACTCCAAGAATTTGGTAAGTGGTCAAGGGTTAATACCACTTTACTATGGTATTAATGGAGGTGGGGAGAGGTCTGGGATGGAGGTTGGGTGAAGGAATGGGGTTTTTACCCGAGCGGGGGGATGCAAGGTCTGGGAAGGAGTTGTGACCAGGGATAAGGGTACAAGAGGGGTTGCAAAGGGTTTGGGCCCCACACTGGCCCCAGCAGCCAGGTGCTTTCAGGAGCATCTGGGGCTGTGGCAGGCAAACCTCTGTAAACTGAATGCTTGGGTGGCTGCCCAGGAGAGATTCCAATGCCACCCAGCTGATTAGCAGAATATCCATAACCAGCAGCATGTGTGGTGCACATCCACATAGATGTCTGTGCACATAACAAAATTTATTCCGCACATGGATGGAAAACAATTAGAGGGGATACTGACAACAGACAGGGAGCCTCCTCAAGGGTCCAGCTGGGCCATGGGACATTGGCGGCCCAAAGGACTGCCGGATCCGAATGTGTGGGGACCGGATGTGGCGCTCAGACTGTATTTTGCTCATCTTGGCCTAGAGACACCACAGGATCACAGCCCCATTGTGCTACTTAAGGAAAAACCTCAAAGAAAGAGAAAGACCCAGACCCTGCTCTGAAGATCTAAATCAGTGGTCCCCACGACGGCGCCCACCGGGCCATTTCTGTGCGCCCGCCGAATGAAAGGGGCCGGCCCCGCTCCCCAGCGCATGACTCATGGGCAGTACCAGCCCCTGGGCACGCAGCACATGGGTGTCCCCACCCCCAGGTGCACGACACAAAGGCTGTGCCAGCCCTGGGCATGCAGCATATGGGCGTCCTAACCCCGGGCACGCAGCACAGGAGCAGCGCCAGCCCTAGGCATGCAGCGCATGGGCTGTTGCAGCCCTGGACGCGCAACCTATGGGCGGCCCCGCCCTTAGGTGCATGGCACAGGAGCGGTGCCGGCCCCCGGAGTGTGGCGCATGGGTGGCACTAGCACCGGGCACGCGGAGTATGGGTGGCCCCGCCCCCAGGTGCCCGGCAGCCCCAAAAAGGTTGGGGACCACTGATCTAAATAGACAAGCCAGCAGAGGAAGGGCACAATTTGGCCAAGATCCATGGAAGACTCAGAACTGCCTCTCTCCCATGTGTTTTGTCTATGCTACAAGTTGCAGAAAAAAGCATTTTAGGAATATTATGGAAAGTTATTGAAGTTTTCAGGGAGACTTCTTCCAATCCCTCCAAATACGAGCCATGCTCCAGTTACCTCGCATCCCACTGGGCAAAGATCTGAGGCTATCACACAAACATTAACACCATAAAATATCCCCTCTGCACATTAAAGCAAGGACATTTTAGAGTTTGATATCTCAAGGCCTTCCAAAGCTAGAATGCAGTGAAGTGCGTTCCTTTGGGATGGGAGAGATCTTGCTTCCCAATGGAATAAAGCTCCAATTTCTAGCTCTCCTTCCCCTCCCCAGTTATGAAACGTCAGGCTGTCAAAACTGTGACATTATAAGCTACAGAAAAGACATAACTGACCCAAGAGTGAAACTTACTTATCCTGGGCTTTTAGCAGTGGCAACATTTGGGGGTCATTTCTACATTTGATAGAAGATGGCAGCAGTATTTTCCCAGCAAATTTTGTGTGTCTGAGATATACAAAGGTTAATTGGGGCAAATCATTTCCGGGTGTTTACTATGCCTATGAACTATGCTCCCACATTACTGAAAGAAATACTACCGCACAAGCAGCCGATGGTCTTGCGCCCATAGGAGCGGGGAGAGCTGTGAAATGAAAATAAAGTCTTCAAGTAACAGAATTTCTTGCTAACAAAAGAAACAGGCATGTAGCAAAATAGTGTAACTGGCAACACACTCCTCTTCTCACTGCCACTAATTTCATGCCCATCAATAAGTTGAATGATTCCATGGCTCATTTTCTCTGTAGTCTTTTGTTTTCCCTCCCCAGGGAGATAAATTATGTCATTGTATAGCCTCTTCCACTCCAACCCCTGCACATAGGCCGCCTGGATCAGACCAGCTTATTTCAAGGCAGAATTTGGTCCATTTCTGGAAGACTAGATTTAATTTCATACTGAAATTTAAAAAACAATAACAACAAATCTTGCCTAGATCACGAAGCTTAATGAGAATACACGTTTCAAGAAAGTTATGTCAATAAAATAAAGTTAGCAACGAATGGCAGAAACATTCAAGCGAACAATGTTTACAGTTGTATATGGAGGTAAAAGTGGTGCAGAGTAAATATAATTAGTATTTCACCAAAGTTCATCTACGACACAGTCATAGCTTTAGTTTTAATTAACACAACAATGGTGCTGAGGTCTGAAGAAACTAAAGTCACACATCTGAAGCCATGTCTTTCAAACATGACAGGCGGACAAGGACAAAAAGAGAGCCCAAATTGCAGAGAAGAGGAGAAAGGTGAATGAAAAAATAAATACATCAAGGGCCAAATTCTGTCACGTTTTAGGTAGAATAGTGCTGGACTTAGATGGGGCTAGACAGTAGACCTTCACCCCTTCTCTGAGGCTCCGCTCCTGCTCACTCCATCCTCCCTCCCCCATTTTCACTCACTTTTATCAGGCTGGGGGCAGGGGTTCAGGACTGGGGCGGGGGTTCAGAATGCGGGGGCAGGTTGGAGTGCAGGAGGGGTTCAGGACTGGGGCGGGGGTTCAGAATGCGAACTCCAGCTGGGCACCGCTTACAACAAATGGCTTCTGGGTGGTGATGCAGGAAGCTAAGGTAGGCTCACCCCTTACACTGGCCCTGCACCACTCCCAAAGCAGCCAATAAACTCTCTCCATCCCTGCCCCCTTCTGCTCTATGGAGATGGGGTACAGGGTGGAGGGAAGGGCACCTCGACATCAGCAAACCCTCCCCCCTTCCTCTTCTCCCTGTGCCCTGCAAAGCAAGCAGGAGGCTCCCAGGGGTGAAGGACAACTCCACGGAAGAGGGAAGGAGCAGCACAGCAGTGCTGAGAGGGGCAAATGAAGCGCCGGCACTTGATAGCCTCCCAGCCAAACCAGTCAGGATCACCTGTCACAGGTTCCAAGATCTACCAGTAGATCCCGATCGACTGGTCGGTGACCACTGCAGTTGACCGCTGCCATCTCTCACAAATTCTATCACAAGTCTTGGTGTGTTTCTTAGAGCACCAGCTCCTGGAGCCATGTTACGATAGGAGAATTTTGGATTTTATATACATTTTTTTTTTAAAGTTATGATGTAGCCATCATGGTTGCAAAGCAAAGCCTTAAAGTGGGGGTGGACAATAAGCGGCCCACAGGCTGGACACAGGTCACCACTCCACTTCCTCAAGCTCCCATTGTCCAGGAACAGCGAACTGCAACCAATGGGAGCTGTGAACAGCCATACCTGAATATGCTCAGGTAAATAGTCTGGTGGCCTGCCAGGGTTTATCCCTAGTGAACTGCATGCCACCCAGGGGCTGCCTATTGCCCATCCCGCCCTACAGGCACTAACACAAGGAGGCAGATACAAAGAACACCACATTTATTATTTTTTTTTTTAAATAATAATTTTTAAAGCCAGCATCATCGTTTCTTGGGCTCATGACTCATTTTGTCATGCCTGAAGTTGTCAATACAGAACCAGGTATTACTCCAGTAACGGAGTAATGGTGACAGAAGCCGGCCTCCAGGAAACTAAAAAATAAATTATTTTGTAATCCGGCCTCCAGGAAACAAAACAATAAATCCTTTTGTATTTGGCTAGCCAAACAGGAGTTAGTTTTAATATTTCACAAAAACTACTCCATGATTGAGCACAAGCCTAACTTTTAATGCTAGAGCAGTCCATTGACTTCAATGAGTCTATCCACATGCTTAAAATTAGCCAAATGTTTAAACACCAAGGCCTCACAGAGATCTATTGAGACATTCCAGCTATATTATTCTCAAGCATATGCTTTTTTACCCTACAGTTATTCTCCAATGCTTCTCCCTCAGACTATTTTAACATTTCACAAGTGATAGGCTTCCATCATTTTCCACGAGAGATTTATTTCAAAGTCCAGCAGACCCTACTCTCGAGCAGGGCATTTTTCCCATCTTAAAATTTACTCAATTATAATACAGTTTACTCTTTCTTCTTTATTCTCATTTATGTCCACTTGAACCACTTATCACTGCAACCAAATTTAAATGTTGAACTCCCACTTTACAAAAAGGGATGGAGTACCAATAAGCAACAGAATTAGGAGCTGTATTTGGTTTTGCCAAAAATAAAAAAAAAAACCCACAAACCAAGAACATAACCGGAAACTAAACTAAAGAACACAAATGTTGAGATAAAAAGCCACTCTCACTGTAAATAACAATGATAACTGAACCACTAAAGCAGAAATCAAAACCGTACATACTTTGCATGTGGTTTTTGACAGCAAACCAATTTCATTGGTTTCCCTCCACACACACAAACCACAGCATTTTGCATAATTGTTGTAGGAAAAACAATATAACAGATACTTTAATCACTACATCTAACCACAAAGAAGTGTATGTACAAAGTGCTTTAACATACAATTAAATGCAAAAATACCTACGCAGTATTAAATGCATAGGTGATGGGTGCACATATCAGACCCTAACTTGGTATCTGTACACATCTGATATGTTTTGATACACATTTTTTACAGCAAACATTTTAATTTCTCCTGAAATAACAGAGAGAAAATATCATGCACAAACAACCTTTGCATTTTTTTAAATTAAGATGAAAGAAAAAAATACCAACAACTTCCACTCACAACTTAAACTTTGAAATTAGCACCTCCTTCAAGTGAATTCCCATCCTTCTGGTTGCAATGGTTTGGTGATACTGTAATTCTATGCAAGGCAAGTTAACAAGAAGCCAGCACATCTGTTTAGAGTGAAACCTTTTTACATAAAAACAAGACTAAAATTACACTGCCTGGGCAGATCCCTACAGTAACTTAGAAAACCATGACCTAACAAATTAAGATTTGACTAGGCTCTGGTAAAAGTTTGAGCAAATTCCTATGGAATATGCTCAGAAATGATTTTCTATTTCAAAATTTCAACTTCTTTTAATTTTTTCCCCTGCATCAAATAATGCCACAAAACATCTATTGCAAAAAAAAAAAAAAAAAAAAAAAAAAAAAACCCACACACCACCCACAAAATCTCCTCCCTCTTAAGAATGAGGATAATGGATGGAGCATACATTTTTCTAACATTTGTGAGAAAAAAAGCCTGAAAATGGTAGCTTCAATGGTGGATATTCCAGAAGGTTGTGAGGAGGTGAAAAGACGACATCATAATTAAAACAATATTATGTTAACGATCACAGGTATAATCATAATTTGCTGGGACAAAAAAGAAAAATCAAAAAATCAAATCTGAAGTTACCATTTTGTCAAACAGATCATCTAATCGGAGACACAGAAAGTTACCTCACAAATTCTGCATTGGTAAGTAAAGCAGACTGGTTTTGAGTAAAAAAAAGGAATATCATCTTTAGGAAAATTCTGATTTAATTAATAAAAAAACCTTTGCAATTTTAACTCTGGGTTGTCAATATATTTCACTGATTTGGTGCGGTCTACATAGCACTAAATTTCAAAATAAAATTTATGAAATGGCCCTTAATCCTCATGCAACTTTGATAAAAGAGGCTTGCTCTTAAGATGTGGAATAGTTATTTTGGCATACCAGAGGAATTCCAAAATAGTTCTGCAGTGCAGACGTAGCCTCAGAAGGGTAGCTGTGTTAGTCTGTAACTTTAAAAACGAGTGGTCCTGTTTTTAGCCCTGGTCGACACCCTCTCCTTATTTCAAATTCCCCTTATTTCAAAAGAACAAGCAGAGTGTCTACATTACCAAGCCTGTTATTTTAAGAGAAGGGGCTGGTTATTTTGAAATAACAACTCCTACTTTTCCTGAGGAATTACACTTATTTTGGGAATATGGATGCTCCTCTGCTAGGGTTGCCAGGTGTCCCGTTTTGAACTGGACAGTCCGGTATTTGAGGGTTCAAATAAAGACATTGAAGGACTTTAGCATCAGACTCTCAGCTGAAGAAAGGTAAGTATTGTTTTGCCCATTTTATTGATGAACAAATTGAAGTACAGAGAGGTTACATAATTTGCCTGAAGATCGCACAAAAAGTCGGTGGAGGCAGTAAACTTTTTGACACAGGCCTGATGACCAGAATTTCTTTCCTCCCTTTTTAAGTAAGTATATTATGTCTAAGCAACTTCTCAATTAAACGGATTTCCAGAGGGACAACCACTGGATGTAGAACATTCTTGTAACACACACATGAGAGCACCCATACTCTCCGACTTAATAATACAGAGTCTTTTGTCAACATCTGGAGCTGAGTAGATAGTCACCTTATTAAATAAACAGTGACCTTTTCATTAAGTATAAACATGTGTTCCAATGTTGCACATGAACATGTTTGTACGTTGGAAGGCTTTTTCTTTATTGCTTTTTTTTTTTTTTTTAGTTGTAGTGTTAAAAACTTTTTTTTAATAAAAACATTATTAAGCAATTCCAAAAGCATGGCAGCTGGCAAGCTAGTTTTATGACAAAGTGAAAGGGGGAAAAAAATTTAAAAAAGCAATCCAAACACATTCTGAAAGGCAGACATTGTAGGAGATAAAGTTACCAGCAGGAAACGCAGTTGCTAAATCTGACTATTTGGTTATTCTCAGAACAGGTTTTAGAAGAGGAAGTGCTGACAAAGTAAAAGTAGCTACCATGGGGTCCCAAGAGGTATAGTTGTCACCCCTAATCTCAAATAGGAGAGGCAGAGGGAATTTTGACTGTAGAAATGTGTGTTGCAGGGAAAATTCATCTGGATCTTAAAACTGTATTTTGTTTTTTAATCTATTTAAATTCTGCTATAGAGCTCACTGCTTGTTTGAAGGTCAATGAATTTTTACATAATTTTAAAACATTTATAGATATGTCTATAGATATACAAACTTCCATTTATATTCTCTCTCACGCAAACACTCACAAACAGGCCTTGTGTGCTAGTCTACACACACAAGTGGTTTCTCTTTTAATTCTACAGAGTTTCTTGGTCATAATTATAACCATTGTAAAAGTCGTAGAGTTTATTCACATACAGTATAGCAAATAAGATATGCCATACGAAGATTCTTTGTCATGGCATAACTCTGTCCATACTAAGGGTTACACGGGTATAAGTACATCGGTTAAAAAAAAAAATCACACCCCTAACTGAAGTAGCTATTCACATACAAGTTCTGTGCATAGATCACACCTTCCCAAATACGTGCAGCACAATCTCCTTGCACCAATTCAAACTCCCAACTACAGCTTCCCATAAGCCTTGTAATATGCCATGAAAGTTCATGTGGCCTCAGTGGGTATAACTACCTCAGTAAACAAGCACCAGACCAGTCCCAAGTCTCAGAGCCTAGATCAGCTGCCTCAGGGCTTGGGCTGCAAGGCTAAAAATTGCAGTGTAGACATTGTGGCTCAGAGGATACTCTGAGACTCCTATTGGAGAGGACTTTCAGGGCCAGGGGGCCAACCCAAGCCTCAACACCTACCCTGCAACTCTTAGCCCCATGGCTAAATACAGTTGACATGGGCCAGCCATGGGTCTTTTATTGGAGCAAGCATGAACCTACTCAGACCAGGATGAGAGAGCAACAACTATCTGCCTTCTTGAAAGGTGAATTGCTTCCTTTTGGACTGTTACAGACAGCAAAGCCCTATCCATACAGCAGAGCTAAGGAACTGTTTTTACACATCTCGATTAGAACACAGGGTTTTTAAATCCTAGGTGTGACAGAGCTCGGCATGATTATCACACGCCCAAAATTTGTATGCACCATAATGTGGATGAGCCCCAAATGCAAATCCTGACCACCTCTTCTCCCACGAAAACAACCCAATTTACCATTCTTGCTATTCCTTTTACTGCTGACAAACAGATTTATGAGCACAGGAAATCACTACACTGATGTTACAGCCCTGTACACAGTACATGAGATCACACCCATGACCTCAGATAATCCAGCTTTACAGGGAAACTTGCTACTCATTATCTCCAGCTAAGTAGCATCCACAAGTACGAAAAAACTACAAGGACTTCCTGACCGCAAAACAGTGAGGCCAGCCTTGATGCGCTCCTTCCTTGACGGCCAAACCCCCAAAACTGAGATTTTGGTAGAGTGCATGTAGGCAGATCAAGGAATCCTTTCCATCTGCTGCCAACATGCTAAAAGGAGCCAGGTGACTCGAATGGGGGCCACAAGAAGGAGGAGTTGGGTGTTTATCCATGCAAGTGTTCTCAAGAAAGTAAACCAATTACAGAATAAAAATGAATCAACCTTAATTTAAAAAAAAGCTTTATAGGAAAGCCTCAAATTTTTGGACAGACCAGAAGATCATTTTGTAAACACAGCATCTAAAAGTGCATCTGGGCTCACTGTATCCAAAGTTCAGGAAGGTTAGAATTGAGCTACCTCACATGAACCCTCCCAGTTCTGGCCCATCAGATGCCTGACCTCGAAGCTGCAATATTTTGGAGAGTGTAGGTCTGTTGGGGTAAGGGACAAGTCTTCATTGGTATTTGCGCACCTCATAGCACATTTTGAGCATTCAACTAGTATATAATAAACAGCAGCATGGAGGGCCATTACTGGACAATACCAGGGCCCTCTGAAGTACATCAGCCCCTTACCATAAAGCGCTGCATTCTGGTTTTTTTGTATTGAATTAGGGCAGCTCTAAATGGAGAGGTTCTGGCTGAACAATTAAAACACATACTCACACAGCCCGTGAACTGATGGTTTCCTTAGAGCTACATTCCATTAGGAAAAAAAAAAAAAAAAAAACCTGCGTTGAAGCTCTCAAACTTTCTACTTTCTTGTTTAAAAAAAAAAATCCTTTGGCGAGATTTTTTTTTCCCTCCAAACCCATAGCAACAGTCAGTGAAAACCGCAACAAATTGTGTTTTTTTAATATATATATTTCCTTATCGATTTGAAAGATCAGTAGTTTTAAGAAAAACACTACACCCCCCTCTTTCTGCTCCATATGTTTCTCTTATTGGTTCATTTACACAGTGCTGTTCTCGTAATAGCAGTTAGTACATCTTTTTGTCATTGTACCCTTCCACAGCCATTAGCGTGAGCCAGTGGTTCGGCAGTGCACTCCTCTGCCATCCTCGCTGAGTACTGCATCTCTTTTTCCCCGGCTGTTCCCCTTTTGACTAATGTTTGCCAACACTCATACATCATCCCCAAATTGGTCCAAATGAATTAAACACAGCTCTGCTTAACATTACGAGATTTAAATGGATTTTCTCTCTACAGGTCTGCTCCATAATTGGGTTTATCCATCTTGTTGAAGTACAGTTTACACTTGCTAACATCACGCCAATTCAAGCTACATTTTCTGCTCCAGTGGCAGGAGCGAAGCAGATTTGTCATCGGATCATAACAGGTAATTCAAACAACAATTAGTTTGATGACGGCCCGTATGTCAATGTCTGGTCCCAGTCAGCATGGCTCACACCCGGTGCTCTCTGTTCACAAAGATGAATTGGGCTTGCAATTCTTCAATTTCAGTCATCAACAATACTTTCTGAAAAAAGCGTAAACTCGATTGACACAAACCTGTCCTGTCCTCTAGCAAGAAGCTGGCAAATACTCCTGTAAAAGGAGCCTATAGGCAGACAGCATAAAATATTCTTGCATTTGGTTGCATTGACACTAGCAACAAATAATTCCAGGATTGTGTCTGCTGTTCTTTACCTCAATTCAACAAAAAACTACTTAGTACTTCCAAAGCACCATTCATCCAAGAAGCTCAAAGTGAAATCTGAAAAACTCACAAAGCCCAGGAGCCCTAGGAAGTATGTAAAATTACCCCCATTTTGCAGATATAAACACTGACTCACGGAGAGATTTAAGTATTACATGTTATAGAGTTACCACTGATGTTAGGCTCTAGACGAGCCAGATTTTTCAGACCTACTGACTTCTTTTAGACCCGTGGAATTCAGTCAGACCTGCAAGGGGTCAGTCAGTGCCTCTGATATCTCCCGGTGAAAACGCAAATGCTGAACCTCCCAGAATCAGTGGCCACTTTAGAAAATTACATATGGTAGAAGAGGCAGTCAGAAGCCCCAATTTCCAGAGCTTCCACTAAAATAGGGGTTTTCAAACTTTTTTCTCATGACCCAACTGAAGAAAATGGTTGGTGCCAACATAATTTGACTAGAGTGTGGGTTCCAAGGTGGGGCTGAGGATGAGAACTTTGGTGTGTAGAAGGGGGTTCCAACTTGGGGGGTAGGGACTGGAGCAGAAGGGGCTTACCTTGAGCAGCTCCCGGTCAGTGGTACAGTAGGGTTGCTAAGGCAGGTTTCCTGCCTCTCCTGACACCACAAATCCACCTTGGCCTGCAGCCGGCCTCTTCCGGGGCGCAGTCTGCGGTGCCAGGACAGGCAGGTAGCTGCCTTTGCACCCCCACTGGTCACCTGATCCCCCTGCAGCAATTAGATCCAGCCCCCGACATTCCACGACCCACTACTGGGCCGCAATTCCTACTTTGAAAACCACTGCGCTAGGCCACACCATCAACTTCCAGATATTTGTAGGCAGCTCACAGAAGCTTATTCATCATTTTGGAGACAAGAAAACAGGAGGCTGGGACTATTACTTCTCCAATTACCTTTCACATGCATAATTTGCCTTTCAAAATCTCTCTGGTTCTGTGAGAGAAGCTTTAAGAGTAAAAGGCACATGACCATCATAGGCTAGGTGAGTCTACTCCCACACCCAGAACATGCGTTACTCATTTCCCTTCCTCTACACAAAGCCACAAGATTATCTACGGAGGAGGCATTTAGTGGTGTTTGACAAGAGTCATAAACATTGGTTAATAATAAAGATAGCCAAGAGGATGCAGTCATATACTTGGTTTTCACAATTCTTTTCTAAGATGGAAGGCAATTGCTTCTAACCTGGAGTCCCCCAAATAACATACTTTTTCACCAGCCAACAAAGGGATGTACATCAACTACTGTCACTCTGTCTTGGAAAATCCAGATTGCTAGCTCAAAATGAAGGGTACTTTTCTCATTCTGCTTCAGCACATTAACTATGTAAAATACACAATTAGGCAAAAATCTGGTTTAACATTGAAATTTGCCTGATCTTGATAATACGGTATAAACAAGATTTCTCAGAGCCCAGTAGACAACACTATAAAAACCTTATCAGCCAGGGTCACTGTGGCTCTGGAAAGGGACAGCAAAGATTTTTTTATTATTATTCTTCAAGTGACATGTATCCCACCACGTGTGTTGATCTCTATCAAAAGTAGGAGGGGAGCACAAGCCAACTGGTGAGCTGCTGGACTAATGGAAAATTGAGACCTGCTCCTTCCCTGCTGGTAACTGTACTTTTCTTTAATTTGTAGGAAGTTATCATTACAGTGAGCAGAAAACTGTTATCTAAGGCAACATGCAGGACAATTTAACTTTTCAAACACCTTCACTCTGCTTTGCCCCAGGTATGTATTTTCCTTTACATAAGAACATAAGACCGGCCGTACTGGGTCAGATCAAAGGTCCATCTAGCCCAGTAGCCTGTCTGCCAACAGTGGCCAGCACCAGGTGTCCCAGAGAGGGTGGACCGAAGACAATGATTAAGCGATTTGTCTCCTGCCATCCTTCTCCAGGCTCTGACAAACAGAGGCCAGGGACACCATTTCTATCCCCTGGCTAATAGCCTTTTATGGACCTAACCTCCATGAAATTATCTAGCTTCTCTTTAAACTCTGTTATAGCCACTTTAATTTCCACTATAAACAATTTATTACTCTATAGCACCGTAGCTCTACGTAACACCGAACAGACAAATTAGAGATGAGGGGCATGCTACTTCACTGGTGAAAAATCAGCATTGCCCCCATTAGAAACCTGGCTCAAAGAGTTTACAACCTAGATTAATAATATTTAGCCATGATGTATTTCCTTTCCTATCACACCTCTAAACTACTTCAATTGTAAACATCAGGAGCTGCCCCGAATGCCCCTCTTCACTGACCCCTTCTGAAAATACAACTTGGGTACCCATCCCACAAATCACACCTCCATACTCACCCCACTGGGAAACTTGTGCTGCTGAGACAACATAGATGCTGCCAAATACCAGCTCCGAAAAATCCACAGGGCCATCAACCTCTACTTGAGCCCATCACTGGGCTGTTTGCACCTGTTCACGCTTTTGAAAAAATTGCCCTAAACAACATCCCCCCGTTGTCCCCTAACTCCCAGTCGCTCTGCTCACTGGGCCACACAGCCCCCCAGAACTCAGCATGGAAGAAGACAAGATGACAAGAGACTTAAGATCCAATCTTGTGACCATTCTGCAGATGAGAAGTCCCACGGAAGTCTACAGGACTGGTTGCATGAGTTAAGTGATGTGGGAGGGTTTATAATATGGGAAGGTTGCCCATATGTATACTACGCTCCCATCCCTTTCATTCCCTTTGAAAATTCTTATAAAATGTGCTTAATTTCCACTGAGATGGTGAGCGAATAGGGGCCAGGTCTCCAGAGGAAGCTGGGAGGCAGGGCAGGAGGGCAGGGGTAATAATGACTTTTGGGTTTGGTAATATTTTTTGGGGTCCTGACACCTAGCCACACAAGGATGTGACCTCTTCCAGCCAGTCACTGACAGCCAGGAAATGCCCTCCCTCTCAGTCATCACTTAAAGTAATAAATATGTATTTATAAGTTACATGAAGCCTGTTCCACTAACAGCATGAGGCTGAACAGCAGAGACAAATAAAAGCAACAAAAGCTGAGCAAATGCAAGACCCTAAAAAGAAACACCTTTTAGCCACCTGCATCCAGACAGACAACGAACACGACACAAGGAAGAAACAGCACCCGCTGAAACACACAGAGAAAGATTTTCACTCTGGCCTGAAAGAAAGCCCCAGATCTGCTCAGCTTTACTCGCTCAACAGAGGCTTCCCCTCCACTTGAAATTATATCATGGTGTGGGCACAGCTCCAGGGATGGGACATGAGTGTCAGGTTGACATTTTGGCTCACACAGCAGTGTCAATGATGTATTTGCCACAGGCTGGGGTAGAATACAGCAGAGTTTATGCAAGGGGCAGGAGCTGATAGAGGAGACTGTTTGTTTGTTTTTCCATTTAATACACTGCAGACGTCCCCAGTAACCAGTATGAAACCTTGAGGCCAAGAACACATCCTTGTAACTGAGTGTGTCCTGGAAGTTCCTTTTCCGTATCTCTGTAGTTCAGATCCTAGAAGGCAATTAGACAAAGATTGTTCTACTCCAGTCTTTTGGAGTGCTCCTTCTTCCTGCTCTTTATTAAGGGTATGTCTACACAGTGGAGCTATTTCGGGATACCGGGAGTATCTCGAAGTAGCTATTCCGCGACCCGCGTCTATTGAAGCAGCCCATTATTTCAAAATAGATTTTGAAATAACAGGCAGCTTAGTCTGATGTCCTGGTAACCCTTGTTCCACGAGGGTTAAGGAGCATTTTGGAATAGTGAGTTATTTCGAAATTTAAATGACAAAATAAGCTATTTCAAAATACACTCACAATAAGCTATGCAATTTGCATAGTGCAAATTACATAGCTTATTTCGAGCTAGGGTGCTGTGTAGATGCACCCTAAGAGATTAGAAGGATAGACATCAGGCTCCAAACTCCATTGGCTAGTGAAACACCTTGCTTAGGACATATGCTATCATGCAAATGCATTATTTCTGAAAATGGACAAGCTGAGAACGCTGTCACAAACCTGTACACCACTACCGTGAGGACATCAGCATCCTACACTGAGTTTCAGTCTGGCTACTCTCAGAAGGTCTGAAGAACCTACCATGCTCAAGAGACCACAGGTTTCTAAACCATCCTGTCCATTTCCATGAAACAACTCTCCTTCTTGATACAAAATGCCACACAGTGCTCCCACTGTAGACTATCAAATGTTACTCATACATTTTTATCTCTGGTACAGAGATTGCCACAAAGGCACGCATAGTGTCTCTTCATCAGTACGGTCAAGCTAACAGCCTTCCAAAAAACTGAGTAATTGGATTTGGGAATCTAATCTAGGTCTCCTCTAAGGAGACAACATCATAAAAGACCCCACTTACGGCAAAATTCCCACAGGCCTCAATGAGACCAGAATTACACCAAGGGCCATCCCAAACCAGCCCTAAGAGAAGACCATTTATCTCACTGCTTCTATGAGATGTCAACAATTTTGCAGATCATCCATAATCACTTTTACATGTCCTCCTTCATTATCTAGGCACAATGGTTTTATCATTTATTCCTCAGATAAATGGTGCCTAAAGTGAGCAGTGGATTGTTACTGTCTATTGATTAGCCAATATAAAATACATTTAAAAGGCTGTCAGGCTACAAGCAGGTAATACCCAGGGGTCCAGCCTCCTTTCGGATCGTACAGATAAAGCATTCATTGGGACAAGAAAGCCGAACTTTCTTTCCACGTGCTCGAGGAGAGAAATTCAGTATATCTATAAACCCCTCCAAGATACTTGTACACAATGGAATTTCTAAGGATACTTATAAAATTAGTAGGAACAATCTTATTAAACCTTCTTATTTAGATTCAGGAAATAAATTAAACAAAAAAAAGATGGTAAAGGACTAAAGGACACTGCAACAATATGAGCTGTACAGAATATTCCAAAGGTGACTTATTTTCCCCTTCCCACACATTCACACCCACACAAAGTCTCTGCTGAAATCAATGGCAAGACTCACTGATTAAAACTGGAATACGATCACACCCTGTCCACCCAGGTTAAGAAAAAGACTCAGTACAGGGCATGACATACTCAATGGCATTGTTAAATGACTGTATTTATGCCACATAGTCATGATAGCAATAGAATAAAGTTCATTTATTTCTTCAACAAGTTAAAACCATATTTAGGCTGCACCTTCAGCCTGATGGCTTGAACTCTGCACAAACATTCATTTTCTACCAGCATCAAATCATCCAAGCAGAATTCAAACAGCCACCATTTGCTGAACTTTTGTTTCAATCTTCTAAAAAAGGTGCTTCCTTACACACACAACTGTGGGACAGAGAAAGGTAAGGATTTAAAATCACGTTAGTTACAGTGACTCCTTGAGTCAGAATTCAAAAAACTTAACGATTAAAAACAATAAAAAACAGATTTTTTTAAATTAAATCAGATTTTTTTTAAATCAACAAAATACTAAATTTCTCATTTAAAAATAACAGTTGCAATTAAATCTCATGACAAATGTGTTACACCTGCATGTACAATCTCATAAAAATGAATTAATGGCTTTAATCTGTCCAACCTAACTACCAGCTCTTGCTTCTTTGAAAATTCTGGGCTTTCAGTTTCTGTTTCTCAGCAGACTAAAATATGTGCAAAGAAAGACACAAGCTAGATAGGGTTGTTTTTGTTCTGTGCTAATGTGGTGGTGGACCTGGGCCAAGCATGGCAGAACAGTTAGTTAAGACATTGTCTTAAAGACGCAGCTTCCTATAGTCTCCCACACTTTTGCCAAAGAAAAACTTTCTGGGCATAAGAGAGTCCCCATATCTGGGAATAGTCCCCCTATCTGGGAATATTTTCAAGAAATTTGTTTCCTAGGTAAAAAAGGAAAATGTGCCAAGTGTAAGAGTACAAAAAGAATATGCAAGGCCTAGTTGCAAAAATTAAGTATTATAAGGGAGGCGGGAGAAATGGTTATAGATGAAGATGTAGATATGACTGAGTGGATCAACTAGTTAGTAACTTAACTAATTCACTTTGCAATACATTATTCTTCAAGACTCTCTCCATGTCTTTTAGTGTAAGTGTTATTTGACAAGTAAATTCTCAGCTGTTTGCTGTGTTGGATGTTGCAAGGGGGGAATAAAACAAGCTCATCCCTATAGCTTGTTTAATTAACTAACTAGGGTTAGAATCTAGCACCCAAATATACAGTACAGAAAGTTGCAGCAAGAGAAATCTAGAGTTGGCAGTTGCCACTTAGTGTAATTTTCTTATTTTATATTACATTATACATATTTTGGAGCATCATGGCCACAGACCATAATGGTGATGCCATAAATCTATTCCCTATTTTACTTCGACAAAACTCAGCTTTTCCAAGGAAACGCCATCCTGTGCTGTCTTCTCAAAAACCAAAAGTGCCAGTGAGTTCAATGGGGTTTACTCCAAAATTAAGTGCACTCTAAGGACCGTAAGTCTTAGCTTTTCTGGTAACTTGATTTAAATAATTTTTGGGGTGATTTATCAATCTACCCTGCCTGGAGTAGAGCGAGTTTTAGTATCTGGGGAGCTAGAGAAACAAGTAGTAACCTATTAGAGATAGGGATGTAAGCGACTAGTCAACTATCTGATAAGCATAAGCTCTATTAGAGGCAGCAAGGGAGGACAGAGGGGGGGAAGCAGGAGCCGGTGCTGGGAAAGCCAGCTTAAAAGCCGGTTCCCCCAGCACCATCTCCATGTGGGGCTGGGGAGGCAGAAGGGTAGTGGGGACCGGGTGCGAGCTGGGAATCAGCTGATTCCCAGCTCACGCCCAATCCCAGACACTGCGCCTCTGCTTTTTAAACGTATGAAGAGCCTGCTTCACATTTAAAAGGCAGAGCCACAGCAGGGTTAGCTCTCCAGGCCAGGAGCTAACCCCACTGTGGCTCCCCCGTTTATCAACTAATCAACTAGTTGATGGAAATTCCATTGATTAGTTGATTATACTAAATGTAACATCCCTAATTAGAGAGCCAGGATTCCTTACTTTCCAGTACTGGTACCTAACCATGGGGTCTTGCAACATGTCACATATTCAAAGTGTGATGCTCTGACATCTGGGAAAGCTAAGTTTAAACTATATAATCTAATATGGTTATCATAGTTTTGTCTCAATCAGTAGTTTTCAAAGTACAGGTCATGACCCAGTCTGGTCAGCAGTGTTCCCCATAAGTTGAGTTCTTGGGCAGCCACCTAGGAGAGAGTCAGGTGCCACCCATCTGATTAGCCCAAAGTCCACAGCTGGCAGCATGTGTTTCCACAAGTGGTGTGTTTCCGCAGGTGGTGCACATCTGCACATGCCTCAGTGCACATAACAAAACTGATTCCACACATAGATGGAAAAATGTGAGGGAATATTGGCCATAGGTAGGGGTGGGCCTATAAGGCTTCGTTCACTGCCCCCCCCCTCCAAGTACCAACCCCGCCTCCCATTGGCCAGAAATTGGCCAATGGTGACATGGAGAAATCAGTGCCTGCAGGCGAGAGCAGCACACATAGCTACTTGCATGTCTCTGCCTAGAAGCCAGACCTGCTACTGACTGGAGGTAAGTCCACACCTCCAACTGCACGCCCAAGTCCCCTGCCCCAGCACTGAGACACCTGAAACCTAGAGTCCCCTCCTGCACCCCAAACTCCTCATCCCTAGCCCCAACCCAAAGCCCACATTCTAGTCAAAAGATATAATTATGTTGGGTTGCTAGCACTAACAGTTTTCTTCAACTGGGTCGTGAGAAAAAAAGTTTGAAAATTCGTGGTCTACGTGGTTCCAAAGGCAGCTTGGGTTTATAGACAGCAAGCAACAAAAAACATTGCCAGTTCCAATAAAATAGTAAATTAAATAATAATAATAAAAAAAACCTTACTAAGTGTGGTATAAAAACCAGTTCACAAACTGGAGATGCTTAAAAAAAAAAAAAAAACTTACTGACTCTCATTTAGTATGGTCTGCCCAGACTTACTGGTGGATTTGTCTCTTGTAAACAGCATGACCAGCCCAAAGTTATGCCAATAAAACCTTTATACCACCAGACGGTCTATATTTATCTGTTGATGGATCTGTTAAAATCCTTTCTGGGTTTGTTATTCTTCTGAATCATCTGTAGGTTAAAGCAATAAAAGGAAGAGGAAAGAAAAAAGAAAAAAAAATTGCTACCAATTGTGTGTCCTTCAACAGAACATTTAGCTTGTTTGTAAAATTTGGAGAATGGGAATTTAACAAGAATTGGCACATCCACACTGCTTATCATCATTTCCAAACTGAAAGTAAGGCAGCAAGGATGTCAGAGACACAAATACAGAAAGCGATGTTGTGTCATGTGTTGAGGGAAGGGCCCCGATACATCTATAGAATCTTTCTGATGACACTCACATGTATATTAAACTCGAGCTGCTTTATCAAAGATTATAAAACACAGAGGGGAACCGTCACATGTGATGTTCAGTGTCATGCTACCAAGGGTTATTTTGGGATACAGCTTAGGAGCCCAGCAGGGGGTCAAGACTGATTAGATTACCTCAGATGGTGTTTAAAATAGCATGGGCCCTCACACTCCCCTAGAACCTTGTACAGAAAGTTCCTTTTGCAAGCGGATTGGACGGGGCCAGCATTAAAAAAAAAAAAATAAAAAAAAAAAAAAGGAGGAAGAGAAGAGCTGCCTCTTCTGTAGTGCTGTCTGTGTCTTGCTAAGGGCAGGACCCAGAATTCGTTCTTGCAGTAGGGAGGAGTCACAGTGCATGGACATCACTTCAAAGGCCCACATTCATGTCAAGGAGAACAAACATCAGGCAGCATGACCATTAGCATGGAGCCTCTTCATGCTAGGTATCTGTATGGGGGTGGCTGTCCTCCTTTAGCTCCCTGAGATCCACACTGATCCCTAATGGCTGAACCCAATACTTCTTTTAAGAAGGGCAGCCGGTGATGGAAACTATGCTGTGGGAGAACATTCTCTGCCCTCAAGCATGATGTTCCATCTGAGTGGTTGTCCCTCCCATCTCCTCCCCACACACACACTATTGTTAAATGTGGGGACCAGAAATCTGAGCACACAACATGCTTAGTGATAGATGGCATGCAGGTACAGGCAGTCCCCGGGTTACGTACAAGATAGGGATTGTAGGTTTGTTCTTAAGTTGAATTTGTATGTAAGTCGGAACTGGTACATATTGTAGGGGAAACTCTAGCCAAACATTTCTCCAGAGCTCAGTCTTATTCTCCCACACCTCACTTCCCTCAGTCCTTTATTCTCAAGCTGAGGTGACTGCTGAGAAAAGCCGCTCCGCATCTCCCTAGTCTGCTGGGGGGGGGGGGGGGCGCTAGCGTCGCGTCTCCCTGGTCTGCTGGGGGGAAGCAGCTAGTGCGGGGTTGCCTCACCCCGTTTGTAAGTAGGGATCCAATGTAAGTCAGATCCATGTAACCCGGGGACTGCCTGTATTCCACAGAGTGTCTCAAACAGGCATGCCCTACATACAGTTATGCTTCCCCTATCAAAGCAGGACTAAAGTCAGAAAGCCCCCAGCCGCACTTAGCTGCCTACGCGCCTCACGTAACATGCAAGTTTGAGGAGCATATTATAATCTTTACATTTTTTCTACCTTATTTGTCACCTTTCAATAATAAAGCTCGGTTACAGCTGGAGGACACTGGCTTTGTTGGACTACCTTCTAGCATATCACGGATTCAGATGGAATCAATACAGAAAACTCTCTGGTTTTGTGCATCTAACAAAAGTCTCTGTTTGCCCACATGGGCATCAAGCTTCCACAAACAATAGTCGAGGGAACAATGCTACCTGTTCATGGGGAAATATTAATGGTTTTAAATTTCTGAGCACACTGCTTTGTAATGTACTCCACCCTCCTTCAAGAACTATCTTCAAATGACCTATTTAGTGCCACAGGTTTCAATGGAAACCAGTGAGTATAGTCGGTCTGCTTTAGCAG
Source organism: Pelodiscus sinensis (assembly GCF_049634645.1). Taxonomy (NCBI): domain Eukaryota; kingdom Metazoa; phylum Chordata; order Testudines; family Trionychidae; genus Pelodiscus; species Pelodiscus sinensis. Next base: position 65,201,431 of record NC_134718.1, read on the forward strand.
AGAAGCTAAGGCTGAGGCTAAGTTCCCCAGTCACCTTAGTGAGCCATAAGAAAAATGATTATTCAGGCACTGTCTTCTGTCACCAGTTCCTCTGTAAAAAATCAGTGTTGGGGGGTCCCCATTCAACCTCTTCTAGCCTTTCATCAGAACCCCAAATTTCCTGATAGGATCCATGCAGGTGAACTCTTTAATTTTTCTGTTAACGAGGTTTGCAATAAGTTTACTGAAGCACCTTTAAGGAGACATCATACGAGAAAAAAAATTAAAAAAAAAAAAAACTTGGAAAAATTGTGAGCCAGACTATTAAAACAGAAAACATTTTTAAAAATATAATATACTTGGCACCGTTTAAGTTGTCTACATTTTGCTTTCTTTATCAGCCAACTAAATAAAAATCAGCCTCACTTCAGTTTAAACTCAACTCCCTTTTCAGGTCCTCAGTGCACAAGCTTGGGGTCACAAATACTGCAAAGGGAGGACTGTCTGATAAAGTCATCCATTTCTATGGCAACTCTAAAACACGGGCGTAGAGAAATACTTCCACTGATTTTAAATGCTGGAAAAAAAATTATACAACAATTTTGGACCAAATTTGAATTGGCGGAATCCCTTCATGCTCATAATTATTTATTTCCCTATTTTAAGAAACAGTTTTTGCACTCTGTTTCAAATTCTTCCCTCCTCCTCTATCATCCAATACAGCCTAAATTCTGGATTTTCTTAAGCACCTCATCACTAACACACAGCTGTATTACAAGGCTCTCAGTCCTGATCCTGCATTAGTATTAGCTAGTGTGGAGGCATGGCCATAAAAGAGGATATTCCATGCACTGGTCACCTCACCCAGTCCCATTGAAAATCAACCAGGCTTCTCACAAGTGTTGTTATGTAACCGCTTGGTTGTATGAATGAGGCCTATTTGGGATTTTGGGAAGGCTTACCAAGCATGCTAATAGCCATCTGAAAATACTGACTGCTATGTTAAAGAAATGCAATGCTCATGTTATATGGATATGGCTATAGTGCAAAATACCTAATGCACACGCTGCACCAGGGCAAAATGGGGACTGCGACCAATGCAATTTACCACTGTCATTTACCAGAGTAAATCACACTGTTGCAAGCCCAGTTTCACAAATCCTCAGCGTGGGTGTATTGCATCAGTGTATTAGTGTCAAGTACTAAATAATAATAATAAAACCTAGTACAGCTGCTCCCTGAGTTACGACCACCTCCACTTATGACCATCCGCACTTACGACCAAAGCGGTTGTAAATGCGGATCCGAGTTACGAACAGCGATCTGCACTTACGAACAGCGCGGTTGCCATGTAACTCAGTCTAAGGGATCCGAGTTACAAACATTTTGAGTTACGGACAAAGTGTATTTGTTCGTAACTCGGGAAGCGGCTGTATAGACAGGGCCTCAGGATTGTAACACAATGCAGTTATTGCACCCAGAAACCTGCCTTTAGTGGGAGATCTGCAGGAAAAGAAAACAGTACGATTAGGACCTAATATAACAAATTACACAGTCACCGGCATGTGCAAGAAATAAAACCATCCCAATATTTTCCAATTCACTGTGGCGAACAATTTTGCTTAAAAGTGCTATTAAACATTTCTGCTTTCCAACATATCCCTGCTATCTTTGTGGAAACCTGTTTTTGGTGGCTAGAATAGTTTTAAAAACACTTACTAGAGAAATCTGCCCATCGTGTACCAAATCATTAGAGTGAGTCACATATTAAGAGTGATTTTTTTAAATGAACATTTTTTCCCTAACTCCCAACAACTGCTGTGTTTATTATTCACTATTTATTAGCATTTAGGCAGATGGATTTCACCCAAACGTTTGGGAGATGGTTATTCTTCATGTGAATACCCATATTCACATGCAAACAAGTGTATTTGTGCAAAAACAAGAGGGGCCACTATTCATTATTCTCGTGTTCTAAAAGTTTCAGTCACCTGACCAATACCACGCTACTTAGGAAAGCAATCACTTATCACAAAGAAGAGTAAATTGTTAGCAAACAACCCACAGGATGAAATGTTGTTCCATAAACTATTCAGCAAATACTGAACCCCCATTTCAGGCCATCAAAATTAGTTCCTAAACACCAGGGAGACGGTGGGGCTAGGCAGAGTAAACTCATTTAAAGAATAATTTGACTGGGTGTTTATTTTTTAAATATAGCTCTTCACACTTCAGAAGTCACAGACATTGTACTTCACAGGTTAATAGGTCTCTAATTTATAGAGCTTTCAGACTAGCACAAAAAACAGAAGATGATAGCAGATAAAGGGGATTAATACTATATGGAGACCATATGATCACTTAGAAGCCTGGCAATTGTTTTAAATAAATTCACCCAAATGAAATTCCTTTTGGACTTTAAAGGAGTTACCCCTAGAGAGAATATAGCCACCGCTCAAGGTACATGAATGAAGGTACTTAAACTGAATGATGCTATACAATCAGCAGAACAGAACCAAAGTAAAGTTATGAGGCTTAGATTTGAATTTTCTTTCCTTTTATAGAATAGTGATAGAAATGTAGCCATGTTAGTCTGGTGTAGCTGAAACAAAATACAGGACTATGTAGCACTTTAAAGACTAACAAGATGGTTTATTAGATGATGAGCTTTCGTGGGCCAGACCCACTTCCTCAGAAGTGGGTCTGGCCCACGAAAGCTCATCATCTAATAAACCATCTTGTTAGTCTTTAAAGTGCTACATAGTCCTGTATTTTCTTTCCTTTTATAGTTTGCTTGTATACCCGTAATGCAAGGTAAAACATAGGGAGGGGTTTGTGACACACGCATCGGCCTTGCTTAATGGAAGTTTCACTTCAAGAATGTTCACCAGAACATTCACTGTGCCTACTTAACCACCTAAAGTAGGTTCTCTTGGGACACATTTTTCAATGAGCCCGAATCCCATTGATTGAATATAAATCCCTTTTGATTTGAGGCAATGGAAAAATGACTTAGCTAGGAGGCAAAGGACTTGATTTTGTGCCCGCCAAACCAAAAGGAGGTGTGCTATTGACCTCAATAAGAACAGTTCCTGGTCTTTTTTTTTTTTACACCAGTTTAAATCTGGTGTTCATGCTACTGAATCTTGGTTAGGTCAGAATTGACTGCCATTCCATTCCAACTCTTTTTAGGTTCATACATAAATGGATCATGATTAAACCAGGATATTAAAACAATCACGTCACAAATTTTAACACCATTTCTGTGTGGTTTTACTCTAAAGAGTGACTCTGCATAAAATAAAAAAAAGACACGTGAGGAAGTTATCTAATGTTTATTTCTTTTCTGTTTCCATTTTAAATGCACTTAAAATGAACTTCTCCTTTTCCTCTTTCCTCAACTGCCTGCCATGCAATTTTAACCTAAAAATCAAGCTGGATTCTCTCTTTTCTCTCATACTTACTCACATCCAGTAAAAAGAGACCCTGAAAACCAGATTTCGGCCTCTGCTAGACCTGTGCAGCTCCACGGTCTTCAGACTAAGCCTTTAATGAGGCCTGTAGGTTTGTACAGGTGCAACCGACACACCCTGTAATTGAAATCTAACAAACAATGCAGCTAACTGACAAAGAAAGGACAGAATCCAATTCATTCTCTTTAGCAGCATTGGCTGGGAGCATTAACAAGAGTAAGCAGTAGTAAAAACTTCACGGACTTTGCAAACTATTTAGGCATCCAAAGATGGAGACAGTAACTAATGGGATTTTCAAAAGCACCTGGGCTCCTAATTCCCATTGAAATCAAGGACACCATGGGGACCTCATACACTGGTTATGCCTAGTTCTCTCCTTTAGTAGTTTTGGTCTTACAAAAATATCTTTTGGCCTAATAGAGGGATATCTGGGGGTACATCTACATTGCAAGATATCTTCCGGAAAAGCATATTTCAAAATAGAGCATCCACACTACAGGGAAGCCTCAAAATGAGTCCGAGGCAGGCTCACCTAATGTGGACATGCTATCTCGATTTAGAGCCCTGGCACTGTAGAGGAATAACTTTAGAATGGCCCTGGTGAGACGCTATTTCTACATAGCAGCAGTGGAGCATCCACACACAATGTCTTTCGGAAGAGGCATAATTCTTCGTGGAATGAGGTTTACCAACATCAGAAAAAGCCCTCCGTTATTTCGATTTTCTTTCAAAATAACGCAATTGCTCTGTGGATGCTAGTATTGTTTTTCCGGAATAACATTCGTTATTCCGGAAAAACAGTGTAGCGTAGATGGGGGGAGGGATAGCTCAGTGGTTTGAGGATTGGCCTGCTAAACCCAGAGTTGTGAGTTCTTTTGGTCCTTGAGGGGACCATTTAAGGACCTGGGGCAAATCTGTCAGAGATGGTACTTGGTCCTGCTGTGAAGGCAGGGGACTGGACTCAATGACCTTTCAAGGTCCCTTCTAGTTCTATAAGATAGGTATATCTCCATGCACTCTGGGTGAAATGTAAATGGCCCATGACATACAGGAAGTCAGACAAGATGCAATAGCCCTTTCTGGCCTTCAATACAGTGAAAGCTTTAAAAATCTGACTCAAAGTTACCCAAGTTAGCAGATGCTGAATGGCTCAGAGAACAGAACAAGTGAGTAAAATTAAACATGTGTGAGTTTTTGCAGGATTAGGACCACACATACAACATGAATTTCCTGACTTGCAACCAACGGCTGCTTTGACAGGCTGAGTAGCATGTGCCTTGCAACTGAATAAAGAGCTGTTAAAAAAAGAAAAAAAAAAAAAAAAGGGCAAATCAAAGCATTCTGCTGGCCTCACAAGTGATGTTCTGCTGACCACATCTCAAGAGGCTTATGGATAGAAGACAACCACTTCCTCTATCCGTATTTAACTGGAGCCATGGCATTGATTACAGAGGCACCTATTGTTATTTGTTAACAGGTTCAAAATTACCATAATAATTCAAAGTAATGGAAAGGCTATTCGATAACCAAATATAAGGTATCAAGTTACCCTGAGTGATGGCGAATTACAACAGTACAAGTGTAACTGAGAAGACAGCCATTACCAAGAAATGTTCAGATTATAAAACACAAGGGGTTGGGTGCAGGAAGGTAATGTTAATAGATAAATTAACAATAAACTGCAACAGGTATATTCAATTATATGCTCTGTTTCTAATGTTGGACCAACACAGTGCTAGGACTTTCAGGTTGGTCGATGTATCAGAACTGGCTTGTGCGGCTGCACGTTTTAGACTACTAAATTTTTAGCATAGATCTTCTGTAAAAGTAATTATACGTTCTACTGCATGTCATGACAGCAGCTGAGAAAATGAACGTAATTACCAGAATTACCTAATCACTGCATGGAATTCCAAAGGAAATTCCTCTTCTTGCGTACTTTACCTTGGAAATCTCTAGATTCACATTACCAAAGGCACAGACAAACAGAGCACTACAAAAGTGAACAAAGAACGTATCTACTTTAAGAGGAGCTGCATTAAAAAAAACAAAACAAAAAACCACACAGGCACTGACTGTCCTTTCATAGGTTGGACAGGGCAGCTGTTTTCGCATTGAGAACTTGCACATAAGCAAGTTCACACAACTTTTTAATGCAAAATTCTGCCTTTGCTCAAAATAACAAATTTGATTTTGCTAAGAAATAGGTCCAGATGCACCTCAAAACTGGTCCACTTCCAGAGGAAATTGCCAGATTTTGCTTAATAAGACCTCAGTATATATAGTAGTAAGTTTCTTTTTGGTGAAAATTTGGCATAGTTTAGAGTTTATAATAAAAAGTGGAAAGTGTCTTATTTCAAGAACTTCTGGGCATAGTTACAAGTATTCTACCTGAAGGTGTACTTAGGTCATGATCTGATCTATGTCTTGGAATATAGTGATCAAATACCTAAGAGCCCAATCCTCAGTCATGTGAGTAATTCCATGAACTTCAATGGGATTTCTCATGCAAGATATATGTAAGAGGCAAGATAGGACCCTTTGTCCCCCAACTTCCCTGGGGATGTCCCATATCTCAAAAAAATAAAATAAAACTGAGCCATAGAAAGGGTTGAATTATCTCTTCTTGGCAAATTCTGCAGAGATGGGAGCAGAAAGGAAGAATGTATTGACACTTCATTCCCACCCACCCTAGTCCCCGCTAGGGATGTAAAAGAGCAGTTGATTAGTCAACTACTCGCATTTTCCCCTACCCTTTGCTGCCTCTATAACAGAGGCAGCAGGGGGGGAGGAGCCCAACTTAAAAGCTGGTTCCCCCCCAGCACGGTCTCTGCAGGGCCACTTGCTTCCTCCCTTTCCCTGCCCCCCCCCCCCCCGGGACCTCCGTGGACAGGAGGCTGCTCAGACGGAGGCTGCTAGACCCAGCACGAGCCGGGACTCATCAAGCCTGGTTCAGTCCTAACTCGCACTGGGTCCAGGAGATACCCCCGTTGCGCTCTGCAGTTTAAATGTAGTAGGAGCCGGCTGCCTACACACCCTGCTTTTACTACATTTAAACTGCTGAGCTGCAGCGGGGGTAGCTCCTTCTGAGCGCCTTCCCTTCTCGACTAAATGTTAGCCGATACAAATTGCATCGACTACACGTTTACCCAGTTACCCGCTTCTTAACATCCTTAGTTTCCACTCCCCTCTCCTGAATGAAGGTTGCATTTAGAGTTGGCAGTACAGTATCACAGAACAAAGTTTTTTGTGTGTGCAGGTTCACCTGAGCATTTGGGGACAACGATGAAGGAAGGGGGCAGGATTGAGTTATTTAAGTTATACAGCACCCAAAACCGACATCACAATAAATAATCAGAAAAAGGTCTCTGCCCTGGAGGGTTTACAAACTACAATGGAAGACCCCCCAACAGGACAGCAGCTACCACAGCACAACTACAGCTACCACAGCACAACTACAGCTACCACAGCACAACTACAGCTGTAGCATAGACACTTCCTACAACTACAGAAGGATTTTCCCCCTATCAGTGTAATCAAGCCACTTCTCTGAGGCCTTGTCCTTCCTAACCCTCACCGTCAATCTATCCTACATGACTTCTGCTACTAGGGATGTTAAAAAGCAGTTAATTAGGCAATCACGTAGCCATTAAAAAATCTTAGCAGTTAGATGGTTATATGCTGTGGGCTCTGCAGCATAAAGCTGATACAGAGCTAACAGCACAGGGTGGCAGCTGGCTCCCTAGCAGCTAAGTTGGGAGCCGGTGTGTAATCGTTATGGTAACTGATAAGCTCAGGGTTATCAGCTAACCGTTTAAACAGTTACATTGTTACATCCTTAGAGCTACGCAAACAGCTTAACTAAAGTCAACCTACTCATCATAGCGTCTTGCATGCAGGAAGGTCGGCAGGGGCTGCTCTCCCGTCAACACCGGCTACTCTGCTCATCTTGGTAGAGTACCAACGTCAACAGGAGAGCACTCGGAGATCAGTTTACTGCATCTACACATAAATCAAAGGCTGGTGGATCGATCTCTGCAGCATCAATCTCTGGCGTAGTGGAGACAAGTCCTGAGAAGCAGCAGGTAGATGGACAGAAGAATTCTGTGAAACAAAGAATTCTTCTAGCAGTCTGGCTGCATTTACAGTGGGAATTAGGTTGACCTAACTCCACAGAGTAGTGCGTGAAATTTTTCACAGTCCTAGGCGAAGTAGCTGGGTCAAGCTAATGTTTATGCATAGAGCAGGCCTAATTTAACACCCAATGACTCTTAATCTTTTCTTCCTGTTGGTAAACATTCATGTTGGTGAATAAGCTATCCAGGATCTATTTGTGTCTGTACAGTGCCTGTTAAAGCTATTGGGACTGTTTGCAAGAGTCAGAAATTGCAAGTATGGGGTCTAAAATGATGCATATTTACTTTAAAATGTTTGTTCCTAAAGCAAAGCAAAGGCAAATTTTAGTCCACATCGCCCTAGTAGGGTAGGAGTCCAATTAGAATACCAATAGCATAATGTCTGGAATTGTCAGTAGAGGGGGGAAAAAAATAAACCAACTCTTGGGTTCATATAAAACAAGGACAATTTAATGATGAGTAGCTGAAAATGTGGCCACACACGCACATACTCCTTCACATACACAGAAGCAGTTCATCAAAAGTGAATCCCTGCGAGAGAAAGATGAATTTGAACCCTTTATCCCCTGTCCTTTATAAAAGCTGCCACTCAGTAAACGGAGATTGCTCTAATTACTGTGACAATTCTGCACCCTGTTCAAACAACTTTTGTGTTCTGGACAGGTTTCTCTGCGAGTTTGAAATTCTTGGCCTGAGAACCACTCTTGTCTAAAAGAGGTTTCTCGTTCCAAGCACAGAATGCAACACTAACAAGTTGTTCCTCTTTTCAGCTCATTTCATTCTCCTCTTTTCCAATTGCCCGATTCAGAGCTTAATGGAAACTTGTCGAATCTTTTCTTCCCACAAAACCCTGTAGATCCCGAATGCAAGCTGTGCACTGGGTAACCACACAGGAATCTCATATTGTCAATTAAAATTGGATAGACACCTGATAACCAAGTACACATACTAGAATAATATAAATCACATACGTAAACACAGATATGCACATGTAACCAGGCAGATAATCACATTACGAATATATTAACAAAACTGTCACGATTCCAACTTCCATTTTCACTCATCCAATTCCACTTTTGGTCTAGTTTTCACAGAGATTCACATTCTTAAAAAATTAATTGAAGTTAAACAAAAATTACACTTAACTCCCAAAAAATGAATAAATAAATTAGGCCTGGTCTATAGATTCTGAAGATATTTTGCCCTTATGCAGTTAAACATCTTTTATGGGGAAATATATTTTCCTTTATACAGTTACATTTTGGCTATTACAAAAGTTATGTGCTTGACTAACTCCCATAAAGAATATGACTTCTTTCTAGCATGTCTCTATTTCTTGTATAAACACAAAAAAATCTCTTAGTTCTATTCTCTTTGGGGGAAGGCCTGAGAAGGAGGGGAACAAAACAAAAAATGCACAAGTGGCATCCAGCCAGGAACAATAAATTCATCCCTCTCTACAAAGACACAGATGGAGAAAAGACTCTCTCCTCTACTGCTCAAGACAACCAAACAAGTAGCCAGCCTGGCTGCCATCTTATTCTTCTGATATGTTTAAGATTATTTCATGGGATTCTTTACACCAGTAAATAACCAGCTGCAACCTTTCAATAATCATTGGTTGAATCCAGAAGTTGACTAATGCAGCTATCTATATGCAATGTTCCACATCAAACCTATCCTGGGGTTCTCAACTGGGGGGGGTCACAAAGTGATTATATGGGGGTACCAAACTGCCAGCCCCATGGAACTGACTGCACAGAGCCCCTTATAAAGTAAAGGGGGTGGGCACACACAGCAATATGTTGAGTAAAAGGTGTCCCCAATACACAAAGTTTGAACATCGCTATTCCAATCCATACCTGTAATGTGGCACCACTTTAACTACATCCATTTTAAATTGATCTAATTCAACCTGTAATGGAGGGGCTCTTGCTTGTCTATATAAGTGATCAATCCCAGCTCAATCCCAGTACAATTTCAGCAAGGGTTAAACTAACTTTCATTAGGGATTTGCACCCGTTTAAACAAGACAGGATTTTAAAGCTGATTTAGCTACTTGTCCCTAGTATAGACCAGGCCATATGCAGGATAGCTGTTGATTCCTATGAGTGTTGGACAGGCTTGGCCCTTTATATGGTGGCAGTGAAGCATCTCCTAAAAGTCGGAGGTGGTGTCCTTCCACTATTTGCTTTTAACATTTCAAACTCACACATGCCAAAACGTAGGACGCTGCACTAGTTCCTTTTTCTGAGGCGCCCTCTCTTTTGGGGAGTGCAACGCAGTACCACAGTGGAACTCTTAGGCAGATGGGGATTTTGTTTTTATAGCACCTTTCACACCCTAGGCACTCCAGAGCACTTTCAAAGCAGCACTGGTAATACAGAGATTGTAGTCAAACATGGCAGTCATTATGCATTCAACACTACTTCCCACAGAGCCTTGGGCATTAAAATCATCTGTTTTACTGAGCAGAGGAAACTGTTAGCCAGGACACAGGGATTATCTTCTACCCATTTCAAAAAAAAATTGCCATGGGATCTTTAACATCCACATGGACGGGCATCTAAGAATGTGATTTAAATGTCTGACCATATGCCTGAAAGAATTCAGCACCCTAAGCATCTGACAACAAAGAGACACTATCTACAGATCTTCTTTTCTTTTGCTTGCACTTCCTTCAGCAAGAAGCAAAAACATTTTAACAACGTAAATATATTTTCCTCTCACCAAGGCCTACGTGTCTCCTATAATTTCCATCATTTACTGTCATTATTTTTTTTTGTTGTTCAAACTAAAACCAGCAGCTTGTGAGTCAGAGAACAATCATTAACTTTTACAGCTTCCATACAAATCCACCTACTCACACCGGAAAGGCAGTATTGACAGGGAAGGGGGCCTCAAAATAAGCCCTATAGACCAGCCTTCTACGAGTGAGGGCCACGCTTCTGATGTCCTATTATTGCAGAATCTGGCCCCAAGAGTTATTTTATTTAGTTATAAAATAATATATACTTGTACAGATCTAAAATATTAAAAATCAGTGACCAGACAAGATAGGAAGTGTCATTCTTTAAAAAAAAAAAAAAATCCTTTTACTGCTTTTTGCAAAACTTTGAAGTCAGGTCATGGCATCTAGGGCATGATCCAAAGTCTGTTGAAATCAGTGGGACACTTTCCACAGACCTGAGGGGTCTCTGGATCAGGTAAAGAGCAGACAAGTCTTCTTCCATTAATAACTGTAAGATGAATACAAGGATTCTGTCTGTATCAGAAAGCAGCATTAGCCATTTAAGCAGTTAAAAATGAACTCTGCTGTACAGATTATGGGTTTCATGCCACATTGCTCCTGCCAACAGGAAGTCCCAAGGAAGTAGATGGAATTTCTGGGTGGATAAGAAATGCAGAACCTAACTCGACAATCTTCCCAGTATCCTCCCAACTAGAACGCAAAGACATGCTCTACCGCAACATGTCCCATTAAAAAAGCAGCTGCAGCATCATTGTAAAGTGTCCCATCCTTACTAATTCATTCAGGAACAACTATAACACTGCTCAAATGAATTAATTGGGAGTAATCAGGCTGTCCACTGTGTTTACATAGGAATCCCATTGTTATTCAGTATTAACAAAACACCTCAAGTGTAGTCAAACAAGACCCCTGCATTTAGTTTAAGGAAACTTTAAACTGATTAGAACAAAATTACTAAAGTTTTTAGTGCATCATAATTGGCACAGCAAGCAGAAATCCAGTTATCCTCTCAGTCAATATTTACAGCGTTCCTCTTTCCCATTCATTCTGCATTTTCCTCAAGAATCTCGCTGTACCCTACATCTGTAATTCATTGACTTTACAATTTACCACATGTTGAGATGGAGAGGTCTCAGCTCCATTTGAATCACTGCACAAATATGCAAGTGATTTATCGGTTTAAAACTGAAGACTGCAAAAGAACGACTCCACTTTTCCTGAACATTACTCCTTCTGGCAGCCCATGAACAATTACAGTTCGTACTAATTAAGCTCTGTAAATGTGCTGTGCCCTGCTAATGCCTACCAGGCCTCAAATTTATTTTCATGAAGCCAAACTTTAGCCAGCAACTTAACTCATTCAGCGCCGGCCCAAACTGTTGCCTGCCTATGACCCCAAGGAGAATAAGGGTCAAGGTTTTCGCCCACCTAAAACAAAAGAATAAAAACAGAATGGGTTGAATTGCCAACATGGAATTAGATGTGAAGAGAGGAGTGACGTATTCTGGGAAATGGAAGACCATCACGGTTGATAATAACCTGTTCAAAAGGTACTACACTACACCATCTTGGTAATGTGGTGTTAAGGGATTCATATTTATCCCCAGAGGCTAGTAAGCTACAGCATTCCATTGACTAGGAAAATGCATAAAGCCTTCAACTAAACTGCCTGTACATTTAATCTGTAGAAAACGTAATGACAGCAGTGTGTGTGTGTGCGCGCGCACGCATGTAAAAACCAACACCACAATTTACATGATTTGTAGAAGAAACCCACATATGGAGGACAAGAATAGATTTCTAATTTTTTTTCTTCCCCTCTCTCCCAGATTACATGCTAGTATCTTTGACTTGGATGTGACAGTAATCTATAGGGATACTGAAATCAAAAAACCGCTACAGAAAACAAAACTAGATTAAAACCTGGGCATCGTTTATTAATCATGTTGTCTGATTTAAAACACACACAATGTGCAGGCAAGCACTTATACTGTAACTGTCCTCTCTAGGAAAGCATGTTTAATCAAGAGAATGAGCCATGAACAACAAGCTTTAGCGAGTGAAGCAATGCTTTCCCCTGGCCCTCATGGCTTCCTTGACACTTAAGAGTCAAACCCTTGCCCCCAACTTCTCCTTTAGTCATTCATCCAAATATGTTTTTCAATTCCGGAATAGTTAGCAGTCTTTCTTAGTCATCCAATAATCCCTCACTGGTGTCTGGATTCACTACACTTCCTCAGACAGCATTTTCTTCCCCCCAAAACTACCTCAATTTCTCTTCCCTAACACCTTCCTCCTTGCAAACTCAGATTTTTCCATCTTAAAAGCACAGAAAACCTTTTTTATTCAACTATTGTTCTTAAGCGACAGCTGGTAACTGCTGTACTCGGTGTGTGTTTTCATATAATGGAGTTTTTTTACCGAAGTCCTATCCAAACATCTTTTTTTTTTAAAAATCAGGCTAATAATACATATTTCCAAGATGCATTTAACTTGTGTGCATTAATCCTGGCATGTGATTTTTCTTTTTCCAGCTCAGTGGCACATCAATAAATTAAAGGGCAGTTCCAGGTATCAGGTTTCTTTAAGTATTCTGGGAAATATTTTGTTGGGTTGGTATCTAGATACACTACACAATACACTCAGTGTGTTCATAAAGGATGCAAGCTGTAGTAACTTTAAAAAAAAAATTGGCTCTCCACATTGTTTAGAATTGCTCTCGGAATTTTTCTGCACTACAAGTATTAATTATAAACTTAACTATATCCTACGTAAAAAGCAAAAACATAAACCTGCAGTTAGGAGGAGGAGTGTAATATTCTTAGCTTTTTGGGGTTTTCATGATTTCCACCCCCATCTCTCATTGATTATAATTAGTGAAAGAAATTTGACCCACTGCCAGTGTCTGTGGACCTTGGATATTATAAGGCCAGCGTGGCGTCAAATATCTTAACATTCATAAGTGTTATAGGCTGTAAATAAACCCTGTGGATTTATGACCCCGTGCTGCTTGCCAGCAAATGACTGTGGCACATTTCTTTCAGCAGACCTGTCGAGGTGCAAGTTTGCTTTTGGTTGTAAAATTAACCATTTCCTTCACAAATGTGCCTAATTATGAATCCAAGTTTAAAGCTTACTTGCATATTTACAGTAATTCAGTACCTAAAGAAACACACAGAACTCAACACCACCCCCTACAAACACCACGAAACAAGAGTTCTCACAACAAATACAGTGCAGGGGTGATAAGACCCTATTTCACTTACAAATCATTAAAAATATTTACACACACTTACCCTATATATTATATAATTGCAAACACATGGGAGGGCATGGAGGGAGGAGAGGATGGGGTGAAGTTGGGAGGGGTGAGAGGATAGGGTAAAGGAGTATATTACTTCTTGCCTGCTCCTATGTCTGCACAAGAATCTCCTCCCTTCCCCCAATATAATGTCATCTACTTCCTGTGTAGGAGAGCATTTGCTAAATCCAGGTTGTCTCATGCTTAACTGCCAATAATCCAACTTCCACATAACTCCCAGACAGCTGGGAAAAGGTCTTCAGAGTTTTAGTCATGGCACAGAAACTCACGTCCACCCCAAAAATCTGCAGCTGTCCTTTCTCTACAAGGCATTTTTAATCTGATTTTGAGACCCAGTCAAGAAAGTCTGACAAATGTGAAACACTTTTTTTTAAAACCTGAACTCTGATTTATAAACGTCAGTGATAGCTGCATCAAATTTTTTTAGCTGACTAAACTACGTACATGTGTGTGTTTCAAGAAAACAAAAAGCAAAATTAAAAAAAAAAAATCATGAGAAAAGAATAGAAAAAATCCAACCCCAGTTAATGTATGAATGCATTCAAAACCTGGAAAGGCATTTACTGTAATTTTTCAAGTACAGATCAGCCACGGGTGCACCTATTAAAATGTTCACTTTCCAAAGCAAATATTATTTTTAATGAAGTGCAGTACTGCAATTATCCTGTACACTCAAGTAACAGTACAGCATTATATTGTTTTGCAAGCTCCCAGAAACATGAAACTTTGCTATAACTGTTTTTCATAGCCCCTTCAGAGAGAAGCTGGCTGGCCAGCCAATGCTGTATTTTCCCTAAAATGAAATCAAATCATCTGACATTCAGATTCTTTGTGGAAAAGAAATTAAACAGAATCCAGGCTATTTACCATTGTGCACTACCAATCCTGATTCGCTCTGATGCAAAACTAGCAATCCAGTTATTTAAGCATTCAGAAGTTCCATATTGTATGTTCCAACTGATTTATGCCTCAGAACCATCAATTCTTATAGAATACCATGTTTCCACATAATTCCAGAAACTTTATTAAAAACATGTCCACTAAAAAAAAGAGAGAGATAGAGTGAATAACACACATCACTGAATGCTAAGTATCATAGAGCATTCACATGCTGACATATTAAGTTATAGCTACACTATTAAACTAGCTGGTAGATATTAATACCATAATCCATATTGCAGACATTAAACCTCAACCATTAGTACAGAATTAATACTGTCGTACTGATGCCGAAATCTTAACATGCTAGCCATAAATATTTCTGAAGGAGATGAAAAACAATTAGCATAAATACCAAAAGAAGGGCAAGAACACCTGTTCTTTTTCAGTACCGATAAGCATTTTATTGTTCTCTATTTAAAATGTAATGACCTGTGTAATTACAGTAATATTACATTGTATTGCAGGGGGGCTTGGAATGTCACACTTTGAAAAGTGTTGTCAAAACAATTCAAGGGGAAAAAAAAGGACCACCATTAACCCTTCACACTTTAGTGTCTACCTCTTTGTATTAAAAAGGATTGTTTGGTTCACTAGATAAAAGAAAACATGCATTTTTCAAGTATTACGCTTTTTTAAAAAAGTTTCCTTTACTGAACATAAAAACCTTTGTGAATGAGCTGCTCTCATATTTTGCAATTCCAAGCATTCAAAATTCAGAAATGAACACAAGAGGCTCGCTGCCTTACATGCAACCTAATAACAAATCTCTTACTTGGAAAGCAAACAATTTTAGGGCAAAGGAAGATGCAATCGCTCTAATAAAAATATGAAAAAACGTACTGGTAAAGGTTCTTAAAATATTTCTGCAAGTTGGAAACATTAACTAAAACACTAAATGCAGGATTCAAATTAAATACAACTGCTCTGTTTTTAAACTTTGACATGAAAACAATTTCTTTTCCTAATAGCCAGCTACCACCGTCCCTCTTTCAAGTACAAGGAAGACCGAGATTCTCAGATGCATTACTTCTTTTCTATTTGACTAGATCTCTTCTTAATGTGTATCTGTATTCTTAAAAGCCATCCACATTACTCTATCAAAGACAAAATTAACATTATACAGAAAAATCTTTGTCATTTTATAATAAAATTACTACTATCAGGCTTTCTGGAGTCTTCAACAATTAAAGCATTATTCTTGAGATAATGTATTATTCATCATAAGCAGATTTAATGACACTTCATAATTCTTTACATTTTTAAAACAGAAAAGCAGAAATCTGTGTTCTTAAGAGTTTGCTCTTGAACAACAGACAGCTGCAGCTACATTTACCATGAACAAAAATTCTGCCAAACCAAAATTCATGCATCCCAACAGCAGCAACCAAAAAGAAAAAGAATTATGCTGTTCCACCTTTTTACCTTATATTATCTAAAAGCTTAAAGGAGAGGGTATTAGAAGTCTACACAATACGTATTTTCTTTATATATTAATTAATAACCATGCAGAATTTTCTGTACATTTCCAACTTGCATTTGAAAATAAAATCTAGGTGGTTTAGTAGATGACAATACATGTAGAACATACAGTAGGTGTCACACATTTACCCTGCTTAATCCTTAGATTATTTTGCTTTCAGGCCTAAATGAATAACTTTAATTTTTTCAGCCCATAATTAAATGGTAAGCAAACACGGAGGCATACAGAATGTGAAAGAAAAAAAGGATTAAGATATGAAAAGGTTTGTGTTTCCTGATGAGCAAATAATAAAATTGCCTATTGAGAGTGAAAATATCCCTTTTAGAATCCATCTGATAACACACTACAAGGCCACCTGCTATGTCAACAATAAAATAACATGTAATCTTTTATACAATACTTTTAATTCATACAAATAGAACATTCTTAGGAAGGCCTTTTTTAAATCTAGGGAGAAGGGAAGGAATCCTTCCATTAAAGGTAACTGCTAAATGATCCAGATCTTTAGACTCTAATAAGAAAAAAGTGGCAAATAAATGTAATAAGGAATTATATCTGTTGTAACAAAAAATACTTTTGAAAATAAAAAGGAGATAAAAACCAAATGTAATGCCTCAATTAAGCTAATAATCTGGGAATAGTGAAATGCATTTTACAGTTTTAAAGAACTGCAATATAAAACTATCTGGAACCAAGTAATTTTTGGGAGACTGCTTTTTAAATCTTGACCTATCACTTACAGGATTTAAAATATATTTTTTTTAAACTGATGCACACGCAGAATACATCGAAAACCATATTGGAAGCAAAATAGAATGCATTTCAGCCTATGCTTTCCCTTCTCCATTCATTACAATTGCAAACTGCAAATTAAAAACCCTCTTCTACTGCCTTATATATCATGGTGCTTGAAAAGCAGCCTTACAAGATAACCATTATAAAATAACCACAACGTACCACATCCTTAAATACATGCAAAACTAGAAAAATATTTTTTTCACATTTCTATCCCTCTATATTTGCTATTATTGGGTAGTCACTGCCACTTCCACTGAGCGAAAGCAAGTCTGACCTGATGTTTAATATTTTAATGCTTTGAAACACTTGTAGATCTGATAAACTGGGATCGTCCAAGACTTAAGCCATTACCACAGATTCAACATCTACTGAACAGTAGATCTATTATTTCAAATTGCTCTCTCAGGTTACAAAAAAACGTGTAAATAGATACATGGTAATGGCGGGGGACCCTTCAGATTTAAAAGCACCTAAAGAATGCTAACAGACAACTGCTGGGCAAGTGTAAACAAACACTTCTTAACATTCTGTATTCCCCATGGGTTTACCATTCATAATTTTTAAAAAAACCCTCCTTTTAAAAAAATTAGTCTTGATATGTGCTACATCGGGGCATATAGCAGTTAGTGATAGATACTCCAAGACATCAAAGGAGAAACAGCAGCCAAGCCTACCCCATCACAGCCCAAAGTTTAATAGAACTCCACTATCTGAACTACAATTACTAACCCTCCCTCCTCCACCAGACACACACACACACACACACACACACACACACACACACTTACTCTTTTCCCAAGAAAATCCAACCCTTCACACTGACACACACATACATATTTGCAGCAAGATTATTATTAAGATTATTATTTGCAGCAAGACTACACTTCTATGTGCGAAGGTGTTTAATGTATTCATTTTTAAAGACAGTTTCTGTTTATTGTATCACTGTTAGTCTGTGATCTGCTCTAAGCCCTTCCAGGACTTATTTTAGCAAGACACACAAATAAAGAACTCCTTTCAGGTCTTTCTCCCCTTGCAAAATAAGAGCAACGTGTTTAGGTCGGGGTAAGGAAGGGCTTTTCCTTGTCACCGCTAAAGAGATGGATGCATCTCCCTGATCAAGGTCTGTGCATGTGTAAAATAATCAAGGATGTTAGTGTGTAGTTCAGTGTCAACCGCCACCACCTCAAAACGTGTAAAAACTTAAACCACACTTGCCATAGACAGAGAGTGAAACTGCTGAACTCAAGTGAAAAGGCCAGAAAACTTGCAATGGACTTTACAAAAAAGTTTCTAGTCTTTACAAAACAGGGTAAGAGAGAAACTATAGAACTTGGTGACTTGCCAATACAGCACACTGGTATCCCAGACAGCTTATGCAGCAAGGAAGGGGTTAAGGGGGAGGTTAAAAAAGGGAGGGGAAGAGATCAAGACGCCACTGAAGAGGGCAGAAGAAAACAGCTCATTCACCAGGGAAAATAAATAGTTTTGTGGAAATCAGATTTGCGATCTAGCTGATGAGAAAAGAAACCAAAACACAGCCCGGGGTTTTTAGATTGTGGGATTTTTTTTAAGAATCGAAATCCACGGGGTGAAAAGACCTAGTCGCAAAACTGAAAGTAAAAAAGGGGAAAAATATGGCGAAGTGTAAACAAATCCCATTCTGCAAAAGCCATAAAAGTTTGGAAAGTTTCTAACGATGGGGGAGGGGGGCATGCAGGAGGCATCGGGGGACTCAGAGCTGGGGGGGGGGGGAAGAGGAAGGAAATGTACAATCAGAGCAGCAAACGTTTAAAAAACACACATCGGTGGATATGCGCCACTTACTGTTCGTGCTGTCGGCGAGAGCGATCCATTGGGGAGGTACGGGCTGGTCAGGTCGGGGATCATTATAAAAGGATAACCAGGGTATGGTGGGCCCTTAAACAACCCTCCATCTTGCCTTTTCGCAGCTAACATGGCGGGGCAGAAAGAGAGAGAAAGGGGGTGAAAAGGGGGGCAAACAAAAGAGGACACATAAAAAAAAAAACTTTGTTTGGAAAGTGCCCCCCCCCCTGCCCGCCTACCCCTCCTGCATTGAAAAGTTACGCGGCGGGCGCAGCTGGGTTTCGGCAGGTCGCCCCGCAGAGCTGGGAGGTTTTTTTGGGGGGGGTACTCACCTTCTTCTAAACTTTCTCTCGATTTATCTCGGAAAGTTTCGGACCTAGGCGGAGGCCGCCTCTCCGCCTGGCAGCACCGGGGAGAGGGGGGTACAAGAAAGGTGGAGGGGGGGGGGAGAGAAAAGAGAGAGAAACATAGTTACAAGTTGGTGCCATGGAGGAAACTTAACAAACATTCTCGCAACATTGCAACACACCACGCTTCCCCCCACACGCGCGCCCTACTTGCTACATCCAGTGGCAAAGCAAACCCCTTCTGCCCCCCACCTGTGTGTGCCCCCAAACCCACGGAAGGGAGGGGGCATTTGGGGGCTTTCCCTCCTTACCTCCGAGTCTGAGGAGCTGTTTTGATTCGTTTCTGATTCATTGACCAGGGAGGACTTGACATCAGCTAAATCCCGCTCGGCCGAGGAGTGGTCGGAGATCTTCTCCTCTTGCTCCCCTTCGTCTTTAAAAGAGATCAGTTCGTCGTTCGCCCCCAAATCGTCCCCTCCACCGCCGTTCAGCTGTGGCATTTTCCTCCCGGCTCACCCCACCAGCAGCAATTTTGCAAAGAGGGAAAGGGGAGAGAGGGGGAAAAAGGGGGGGGGGGAAAGAAAGGAAAAAGTTTGCAAAAAAAAAAAAAGTCCAAGGTGAATGGGTTTTTTTCCTTCTCTTCTTCTCTCTTTCCGCCTGGGGAGGGGAAAAAAAGCAGGAGGAGGAGGGGAGAAAAATGTCTTTCCTTTGCTCTTTGCACCAGTGACTTTGGGTTTCTTCTTCTTCTTCTGGATTTTTTTCCCCCTCTCTCTCTCTCTCTCTTTCTTTCTTCCAGGGAGCGGATCAGCGTGCGCACGGACGCACAGCAAATGGGGGAATAATAATAATTACAAAAAAAAAACAGACGGGGGGGAGGGGAATTTAAAAAAAAATACAAACAACCCCAACAAGAAGTCAGCTGGCTGGGGGGGCAGCGGCTGCCGATCTAGGGAGCCCGTGCCGCTCGGGTTTGAGTGAGTTGAAGTTAGACTGAGAGCTTTTCAGTTCAAAGGCGGCGCTGATTGACAGATAGAAAAAGGGGAATCGAAATCCGGAGGAACGGAGAAGTCTGGGATTCGGGATTATTGACAGGGAGAGAGAAGCACACTAGGCACTTAATGAGATGCAGGAGGGGGCGGGGGCTCCCCGGGTGACGTGTGCATAAATAAACAGGTTTGGGGAATGAGCGAGGGGAGAAAGAGAAGGAAGGGGGGTGGGGGAGTGGAGAAACTAACAATGATCCTTTTTGGCAAGAGCCAGAGAGAGAGAGAGAGAGAGAGTGTTAGGGTGGGGGAAAAGGGAAAGGATTTAAGGGAGACAATGGAGGGGGAGGAGGGAATCCATCAGTTGTAAGGGAATGACCCAAAGGAAAACAAAACACATGCAGGAGGGGGAGAGAAGGCAAAAAATTGCACTGTACTTCAGAAGTCAATTTGCACAAGAAGGAAAAAATATATATACAGGAGTTAGGAAAAGAGGGAAAGATGCCTGCCCCTCTGCCTGCTGTTTGCAAAGCACTAACTTTTGCAGAGCAGAGACGATTAAATAGATAGATTTGTATGCATAAGGAAAGTGCAATTTCTCAAACCTCCCCTGTTTCAGTATTTTTATTATGTGTGGTTAGGTTTTGGGGTTGCTTTGTTAAACCGTTAAGATTTTTTTATGGCCAATGGTTGTAGGTAAGAAACTAAAATAATAATGTCATAAAAGCTCTTTTCTTACCTAGCGTTTTCTTTTTACATTTATTGTTGTTATTATAGTTCTGTTGGATTAAAATAGGCAAGATAACTCTTTAGTGTTCAGATTTCTCAAAAAAAAAAAACTTTTTGTCAGACATATTATTTTTACCGTAATGGGGGGAAATGGGACGAAAGGGAATGTGATTGATGCATTAATTAGTAAGAGAGGGGGGAGATCAAGAACTATGTGACTTTAGAGGTGAAAAGTTTTGGTGCTGATGTTGGAAGCATCACAACAGGAAAATTAAAATGAAAGTGGCCAGATGCACTGGAATAAATAGGACCACATGAATGGTCCCACAGCCGGCTAGCAAATGAGTTACCAAATGTAGATAATTGAAGGGGGGATTTTGACCACCAAGACACAAGGAAAGGGTATTCAGTTCAAGGATTTGAGGCAGCAGTTTAAAAAAAAAAGTCACTACCCAAACAGCAGACTTTGCACAGCAACAAAATGGGGAGCAGAATAATGCAGATGCAAGAAATGACATCTGGTACCTGAATATAATGTGTTGAAGAGAAGAGGAAAACAAATTGATCTGCTAGTAGTGACAAATTTTAACAATGGTCTAGTCAATGGGAAACTTTAACATGGGCAAGGAACAAAGGAGGGAGGGGGGCACAGAGACAGTAAATTCAATGGGAATTAGTAAATTGCCTAATGGAAAATGGTGTTAGAAAGCAAGGAGACGGGCTGTACTAAATAATCCAAACATTCCCCAAGAAATCTAACCTGCTGCTCCTACTAAGGGCCATTCAGCACGTAGGATTTTCAAAACAAAGTCAATTTGTCATGCAATATTTAGAGAGTTTGGGGATTTCAGCTAAACTGTCTTCTCTGAAAAGAATAATAAAAATAATAATACAGAGATCGACAAGGCTAACAAATTCTCAGGCATTAAAAAGTTCACATAGAAATTTGCATACTAAAGGGAAAGATGCAGACAAAATAGAAATAAAAAAATCACTGCAACTTACAACTTTAATATTAATCAGTAAAGCAGAAATAGAGTGAAAGGAAGCATGAAAAGAAGTAAAACAAATGTGTACATTTAATCAGACAGGATTGCATAGGACACAAAGAACAGGGCTAATTAGTCTCAGCAGGTAGGGACTAACCTTCAGACTTCATAAATAAATAAGTCTGTGAACAATGTCTAAATGGGAGTATGGAGACAGAAAAGGGATTATTTCAAGACACCAAGTAAAAACATGAAGAATGAAATACTTCACTGTTAAATCAATGTACAAATGGATTTAACAGTTTCTTTTTCTTCTGGTCTTTTGACTAACTTGTTTTTACTTTTAGACATTTTCAAAATAGCTATGGTTGGTCACACACTTCTCAATTATCCCTGGCTATGTAATGGCTACATTCTGCAAGTTGTTTACTTGCAAAAAACCACAGTAACAAATATACTCAATTTTGTTTGCCTTTTGATTTTTTAAAATCTTTTTAACTCTGGTGTGAGGTGAGATTAGAAACACCACGCAACCTGAACTTCTGCTTACTTTATAGGACCAAGCATTAGAAGATGATCCAATTTAACAAAAAAACTCTTTTGTTTTAAAGGGATTTTTATGATCTGGTCTGGATTTTTGGCAAACGTTCTTCCCTAACAATTTTGCACTGTAATTAGTGCCATTGCTTGTTTAACATCTAGAGTGTGGTTGGTTTCCTACTAGATACAGGACAATCCCCGCCTCAGGGAGCTAACAAATAAAGGACCTGATTCTGTAAACAGTTATGCATATGCATAAGCTTATTTATGGATTCCTCATGTAAGTAATACTGCTGATGTTCCTAAACGGTTGTAAGATCAGGCGCTAAAGTTTTCGGCCCTGATCCTGCACTGGGAATCCAGGTGCACAGGTTGTCCCTAGCAAATCCTGAGACAAGTGTTAGGTCCCAATCCTGGAACATATTCTTCGCTGCACCTGCATGGCTGGATCTTTGCACCTGCACAGAATCCCCATGTGGTCAAAGGGACCTCATACAACGTTCATCACAGGATCAGGGCTTTAGTTATCTTAACCCTATGCATTTTCCTATGACACATGTTTATCCTTTCAAATGTCAATATTTAAAAAAAAAAACAATGGCAAGTCACCGTGCTGTCATTTATTAGAATGCCATTATTTAATTAAGGAATCAGAGTTACTCCTAGTAGCATACACATCAGATCTTATTTATTTCCTGGTTTCCAATTTTAAGAGTTCCAAATATACAAATGCCTTTGGGGAAATGAAATCCCAAAGGGTCAAGAGCACCTGTTAGCTGGAGGGTACCCAAGATAAAAAATGTGTAACTTGCAACAGCCAGAGTAATATAATATTCAGAGGGAAAAAAGTCAAGCTAATCCACTGTGTGAAACATGTGATTGATTGTTTTGATACCCAATTTGAAGCAACAGGTGGTGTGTCAAAGGCAGGTGCTGAGAGTTTGGCCTTCCATAGACATCAGTTATCCTGGCAGAGTTGTCCTGTGCCTGGCAAAGTTGTCTAGATCATCACAGCTCTCAGCCTTGGCACAGTACTCCCTACATTGGGCTTGCTTTGGTAAACAATGGGGAGAAGGTCAAATTAGGGAATTTGTATTGTTTATAGTGAGTATTTTATATTCATGGAATGCCTTTCAACCCAAAAGATTCCGCAGCAGGAACCAACAGTACTAGTCCATGAAAAGCAGAGGGAGGGGGATACACAATCCACAACAGAGAGGAAAGGGAACATTTTGGTCCAGGCTAGTAGGGTAAACACCTTCTTACATGAAAAATTATTTTGAATAATTCGTGTCCCCTCAGCAGCCATGTCTTTAATAGAGAAATATGGTTTACTAATTACCATTTGGACTGAGTAGAACACTGCTTTACATGTGGGACAGGACCTTTGCCTCTAAGGTCTTCTCCAAATGCCCCTCTACTGTAGACTTGCAAGCACAGAACAGAACTCTACCCATCTATATCGGAAGCACAGAATGGCTTGAGTTGACCATGCTAGGATTTTAATCTATTGTTTGAGGGACTTTGAGTGTTTCAAAGGTGACCACGTGGAGCTCTGTCTGTGCTGGCATCCTCAACGTTACTGCCATGTATGCAGCTCCACCAACCTTAGCAAGGGTGGGAAATGTTTCTAGGATAGACAAGGCTACAGAGCCAAAAGATAGAAGTCTGGCTTTTCTAGATAATTAGAGAACTGGCCCAAAAATATGTGGAAGTATAAATAATCTACAAAATAGGGGAATGTCTAAAACACAAAGTTATAGTTCCACTGTGAGATTTTATGTTTGCTTTATCTTTTGTGAGGGCTAACCTGATGGTGGTTTGGTCCTTCGATATTTCCTTTACTTTGCAGCTTGTCAGAGGGAACCTGAGAAATCAGACACCCAGAGACCTTTTACTTACAACTATGAGATCTAACTCCTTTAAATCCATATTCTGTTTCACAAGTCATGTCTATGAAGCAGTAGGAATATTCTGGTTTTTGGCCTAAAGTATTGCTATGCATCTTGATTTGGACAGAGATAATTTTACCAAACTGGTTAAGTGTATGCATGCAGAATGTCATCACATGTTATCAGGAGGTGATATAAAAAATTATAGGTAGGGTGTGTGGGGGGGTGATATCAAGAATTAGAGTGTGTGTGTGTGTGTGAGAGAGAGAGAGAGGTTCCTGAAACACAGAATCTTCCATAACTATACCATTTTTATTGACAGCATGTCTTTTAACCCTAATAGTAATGGAAGAATCCCAATAAATGAAACATTTACTGAATAACTTGCCTTATTTTCGGGTGGTGTCAGATTTCTTTCTAGCTGTCTCTAGAAGATGTTTTTAGCCTAATTTGCTCCCTGGAAATTTCACTCACCAGAGTTATACATCTATGACGTTTTATTGCCTGAAGCCAAGTCTGAATAAGAACTTTCTTAAGGTATACTTACCCTAATGCCAGTCTACAAGAATTGGGCTGCTTTAGTTTGATTTATTTGTGCAACGCTGATAGATGGAGTGCTTATAGGCTTTCGGCCATCATTGTAGAATTGGCCTGTTTCTAAATATTAAAGGAAAAAGAAATAAAATTCAAGAAAACCAGTAACATCCATATTCAATTACTGTAAAGGTGCTTAGTTAAATTAATTGTCCTGTATACTTATTTATCTATATTTTCCAAACAAATTAACACAAATAGAAATTTCATGTGTTTATTTTTGCAGGAATTCCAAAGAACTAGTGTGTAGATACACAGATACTCATAAATACACATATATAAATCCCTGACAGAAATAACTAACGAAATACTGGACTAATGTAGTGTGGTGATTGCTATGTAATAAATATGTACATATATACATGACAGCAGTTAAGCAGCTGGTGTGCTGAGTCCAGTGCCTCTAATACTGACCAATATTGTCTCATTGTTTCCTTGCATTCCAGTGTCTGTCTGTATCCATCTGTTGTCTCTTGTCTTATATTATATTGTCAGCTCTTTGGGAAAGGAGGCATCTTTTTTTGTTTTGGACAGCACCTAGCACAGTGGTCCATCACTGGACCTCCTACATCCTCCTACCCCTCTATTAGGTAATAGCTAATAATAATCACTAATCATTCAAACACAATGTGGTTTGTAGTGCACTGTACTATGGGTTTCCCCCATCTCGGTATTATCATAGTATAAATAACTAGAAGACTGACCCCAGCATTGCTCAGATCCTTAAATCATGTATGTTTCTTGGAAAATAAAATGAAAATGTACATGCTGCTTTTGAATTATTGCTCTGGGGTGAGGCTGGGGAGGGGTTCATTTTGCAGGGTGCCCTAGGGAAAGAGGACAACTTCAGCCCTCTCTCACCACAGAAGTTTGGGGACGGGTGAGAAGTGCCTCTTCTTGGCCGCTGCAGTTCCAGGAGACACAGCTAGGTCGGGGTGCATGTCCCCCATCTCAGGCAGGTCCAGGTTTGTCTGCCCCCTGTACTTACCAGCCACAATGAGGAATGCAGCAAACTGTGCACTTTCCCCTGTCTCCCTGATGAAGGGAAACAGCCAGCAACGTTCCTGTCCAGTACAAATCAGGAGTGGAGCCTTAAAGGGTGCCTGGGGGGGGAGGGGGAGGTGTGGAAGGTGCAGGGTTTGGGCAGTCTTTGAGGGAGACCATGCCCCCAGACAGCTCCTTTCGCATGCCTGGCAATTGTATCTTTTCTGTTGGATTTTATGAGAAGCAATCCCATTCCAGGCACCTTCCATTTTCTTGGCACAACCAAACCTTTATGTGGCTTCATGATATGACAAGAGGCGGCTCTGGTGGTCCTAGGTCTTATCGTTTAGGACAGGGGCGAGGAAACTGTTTTGGGCTGGGGGCTCTGCTGACCCACAGAAAAATCAATAAAGGGCCACACACAAGTGAGAAGCAAAAAACCAAAACCCTCACTGAGGGAGACTCTGACTGGGAAGGAGAAAGGCATTCTCCATATTCCCCTCACACACCAGAACCTTGGCGGGCCCAGGTTAGGGGATTTTGCATGCTCCAGCCCTTTGGGAGTGAGCAGGGGGGGCTGGAGCACCTAATGCGGTGGGGGGAACTACAAGCCTCGGGGGCCATATCCAGCCCCCACGCCTTAGGTTCCCCACCCCTGGTTTAGGAGGAGTTCTTGAACAAATGGACAAACACACAGACAGATAGACAAACTCTTTCAAATATGTCGGATATAAGAATGGATGAAGTGGCTGCTTACCAGAGAGTGGCAACACTAGTTTTGGTTTAGGACACGAAGTGCAGGAACTAGGCTGAATACAAGCCCCTCACGCACACACGTGCTGGGGAAGTAAGACTCAGGCAGTGCTTTGCCAGCTACTCCCTGCCCTTCGCCCCTGCATCTCTCAGAACCTTAGAGGGCAACTGCAGACAGCAGAGACTCCAGCCAGTGTTTGCAGCGGGCCTAGCAAAATGGAGACCTGGTCCTTGGCTGACTCCTTGGCTATGTCTACACAGCATCCCTCTTCTGCAAAAGCCTATGCGCATGAAGCACAGATGACCATATTGCGGCACTTCATTTGCATAATTAATTAGGAGCCATTTTTGCGCAAGAGGTTTTTGTGCAAAAAGGCGCCGTCTACACAGCACCTATTTGCCCCAAACTCCCCTCTTGCGCAAGAGCCGTTCTTCCTCATTTTTTCAGGAAGGACAGCTCTTGCCCAAAAGGAGTTTTTTTGCGCAAAAAGGCGCCTTGTAGACGTAGCCCTAGATGCTATCATAACACAAATAACAAATCCTAATTAGAATTAGAATTTGGTCTCGACCACAGAACAAGAACCCTAGCATTGCAACAAATGTTCTGGTCTCTGAGGTGACCATATTGAAGACCTTGGATTTTTATCTCAGGCAATATACTTTCAATTTCCAGATAAAAGCCTTTTTTTTCCCCAATAAGAATTAATACTGTAATAATACCGGTAATGCTGTAATAATACTGGTAATCAGACCAACCCCATTTGAGAGCTAAATAGCTGTTTAAGGAAAGTAGGACCGTGCCACACAAGGTTTACAACAGGGCTACGTCTACACTGGCATGATTTTCCGGAAATGCTTTTAACGGAAAAGTTTTCCGTTAAAAGCATTTTCGGAAAAGCGCGTCTATTTTGGTAGGAGGCTTTTCCGGAAAAGCACTTTTTCCGGAAAAGCATCTGTGGCCAATCTAGACGCGCTTTTCTGCAATAAAGCCCCAATCGTCATTTTCGTGATCAGAGCTTTTTTGCGGAAAACACTACTGTGCTGTCTACACTGGCCCTTTTCCGGAACAGTTTTCCAGAAAAAGACTTTTGCCCAAACGGGAGCAGCATAGTTTTTCCGGAAAAGCACTGATGATTTTACATTAGATCGTCAGTGGTTTTCCGGAAATTCAAGCGGCCAGTGGAGACAGCTGGCAAGTTTTTCTGGAAAAGCGGCTGATTTTCCGGAATAACTTGCCAGTGTAGACACAGCTCAGGGGTTCTCAAACTGGGGCTTGGGATCACTGAGGGGCGATCATGAGGTTATTATATGAGGGGGAGGGAGTCATGAGCTGTCAGCTTCCACCCCAAACCTACTTTGCCTCCAGCACTTATAATGGTGTTAAATATAAAATGTTTTTAATTTATAAGTGTGTGTGTGGGGAGGTCACACTCAGAGGCTAGCTGTGTGAAAGGGGTCACCAATACAAACATTTGAGAACCACAGGATTACCATCTAATTAATTGATAACTGATCTAATTAACATAATCAAATACCATGCTCAGCAAAAAATCATTTTTAAAGTGCTTTAAAGACCGGCTGATGCGTAACGGACGCTTCTCCTTTACTATTTCTTATCCAATCACTTCCTAATGAATAATACGTCCAAAAAAAAAAAAAGGCTGCGTTTGGTTATCCCTACGCTTCTCCGTGCTCCTGAAGCTTGTGACTTTCTGTGCATTTTCTGTCATTTGGCAAAGAGCTCTGGAGCACATGCAAGTGGTCACAGGTCAGCTGAGAGTGAGCCAGACAGAGCTCTGCCGAAGAAACAGAGCTGTCTCTCTCTTTGTAAAGTATGCTGCCACTTATCAGCAGGCCCGGGTTTCTCTTGCAAGCGGGGGAATCTGAGCTTATGCATATCAAAAAGAGTGGCACTGGAGACATTTCTGCTGGGCTGTTGTCTCCGGCACATCCAGCCTTTACGTAACCTCAGGGCATAAATAAGCAGCCAGGGAGGGAAGGGAGAGACCTTGCTGTAGTACAATTAGGTGACAGTGAGCTTTCCAAGTAATAAGTGCAATACCCCCAAACAGCTCAGTATCAGGAGCACCACTGAGAATTGTTACTAATTATTTGTTATCTTGTTAGACTATGAAAGTATCTAGAGGCCCCAGTCAGAATTCAAGCCTCTGGACACTACTGATGCATATGTATTGGTGGAAGGCACTACATAGACACACAGAAGTTGCAGTCCCTACCCTGAAGAACTTAAAATCTATGGGCCCAATCCTGCAATTGGATCCATGCAAGCTGATTCCTAAACCTATGCAGAGCCCCGTTTTCTGTGCATTGGGAACCCTGGAGTTACTACAGGTTGAAGCTCTTTAGTCCAGCAGTCTCTGGTCCAGCAATATCTGTGGTCTGGAATGATTTTCAGTTAGCTGGATGCCCACTTATTAGGGGTGTGGTCAAGTTTCCCATAGTCCCATAAAGCTTGTTTACAGCCACCAGTCCTGGCTCTCAGTGTTCTGTGCTATTATTTAATTCTAATTTACCTTTAAATGTTTAGTAAGAGCCCAAAGCCGTGGAAGTGTTGGTAATGCTGCTAATCCATGTTGGCCTCCCATCGTTTGGCACGGGTCAGGTCCCAGACTTGAGATGTTCAACCTGTAGAACAAAGGTACTGAAGAGGTGAACCTGCAAGTTCATCTTAGGCCAATGGACCCATGTTAAGAAGACTTAGAGTGAACAGCAATGTCAACGTATCCTGCGTTGAGGACAGATCTTCCTTTATTTGACTAGCCTCAGAAGAGGCATGATGCATTTACACTAAAGCTCTCTGAAGCCCTGAACATGGCACAAGAAATCATTGGGATCCCATTGATCACAATTTATTTTTTCCTTAGAGAGACAAGTGAGAACTTTATGGCCCACCACCCTAAGCGCAAGCAGAACTGCTCCAATTCTGTAATGCCCAGTAGTCAGGGCATCTCTGGTGCTCAAGCTGGGATGGAGAGGAGTGTGAAGATAACAGCATACATGTGCATTGATCTCAAGCATTCTCTCTATTTGATAAGCTACAGTTTGATGGGAGATGAGGTATCCTTGAGGTAGTACTATAGACCAGTGTTTCTTAAACCGAGGAACACCAGATATTTTTTTTCAAGAAAAAAAAAAGGTTGGGGGCGGGGAGTGGGGGAGAGAGTCAGGGGAAAGTTAGAGCAAAAAAAAATTTTTAAAGTTGCCTATCCCTTTAAGGGTGGCCATTTTGAATTCTGTTATTCTCTGCGGCACACCTCTGACTGCCTCGCAGCACACTGGAACACAGTTTAAGAAACACTGCTATAGACCCATGATGCCCATTTATGCATATCTTGTTGTTGAGCTAGCCCTGCCTAGATTCAATCGTAACACCATGGTATGGCAACAGCGGACAGATACCGGTGAGCTAACGCTATCTGGAGTGACTGTGGCATGATAGCTCATGTGGTAGACACTTTGAGAGTGAAGAACACCCAGCAGCTGGCAGGACTGGACCCGAAGGTTTCCATGTCTGAGCAATTAGGCATTGATACACTTCCACCGTTGAGACATGCTGCATCAGCCGTCAGCTGCAGCTAATGAAAAACAGACAGACAACAAGCTCCCAAATAAACAAACAACCCAAAGCCATCGATAGCCTTGGCAGCACTTGATTTTTATTTTGTAATAACTTTGACAGATCATATCAGTGCTTATTTTAAAACCTTTTCGTTTGTCTTTTCTTTTATTGATTTACATTTTCACAGTTGTGGGAAATAACAAAGGGGTGCTGAGAAGGGCCAGGCAATTATTTCATAACCGTAGAGAAACAAAAAGTTAAAGTTTTATAACCATCCCAACACAAATTGTTAGCGTCACACATCAGAATATACAAAGTAAATAGCCTTAAATCAAACTCTAACAAGTTCTCGAGCAGCCTTTTCCTTACTTTTCCTCTCTGTAAATTTTCACTTTTATTGATGGAAATATTTTACATTGGTTTGGGTATGGTGAAATCAATGTTTGTTGACATTTACCAATGAAAATCATATCCATCTATGCCTCAATATAGTCTACCCTTTATGCTAGGGACATATGATGTGCCCAGAGATCCTATTTTATCTAAAAGGTATTGTGCTCACAGACCTTGGGCCATATAAGGCCTTAATGCTGAAATCTATGAGATTCTCTCCACTCACACAACTAGGTAACTCATTATAATTGACTTTTATGTTTGTATGACATGGTGACAGCATAGATGACAAGCTCATAGGGACAAGGATCATGTCTGGTTATGTGTGCCTGTACAATGCTAACCACAGAAACCTGATCCCTGAGTGGGCTTTCTGGTGCTAGCACAAAACAAATAAATACAGGTTGAACCTCTCTAGCTCAGCACCCCTGGGACCTGACTGGTGCCAAACCAGAGAATTTGCCAAACCACAGGAGGTCAGTATTGTCTAGCAGCATTACTAACACGTCCATAGCTTACTGGGCTGTTAGAGGACATTTAGGGGTGAATTAGAGCTAAGTAACATCATAGAACACTGAGAGCCAGGACCGGTGGCTATAACAAACTTTATGGGACCGCGGGAAACATGGTCATACCCGTGATAAATGGACATCCAGCTAACTAAAATCATGCCAGACCATAGATTGCCAGACTGGAAAGGTTCAACCTGTACAAATAGCTTTCTAAGGCCAGAATGACCAGCATGGATTGTGTCTGACCTGCTGTACAACACACCCCAAAGAATTTCAATAAGTGGTTCTTGTATCAAGCTCACGACATCTGCTTGAGCTAGATAATATTTCTTTAAAAGAGTCTACTCTTGATTTAAAGACCTCCAATGATGGAAAATCCATCTGAACCCTGGGTATGTTGTTTACAACTAAATATTTTGTGCCTAATTTCTAGTTTGAATTTGTCTAGCTTCAACTTCCAAGCCAATAATAATATAGTATTTTACATATCTTTCATCCTGAATGTTTCCAGTTAGAAAGCTCCAGTCCCCCGCAACTTGTTGTACATGGACAAAACCTTGCGCTTTCATGGAGTTGAGCATGAACATTATTCTAATGGGATGTTAGTTTCCCCATAAAGGTTTAAAATACCCTGAAAATTGTTTTTTCAGGGTCTCTCTCTTTCAGTTTTGTATTATCTATAAAGAATTATTGAACATTGTTTTGTTTGCTTTTTAAGATTATTTTTCTTGCTGGTTTGTCACCAAATATTGGGAATGCTAAATTTGGCTCTTCCTAGTTTAAGTGGCAGAGGGTTTTTAGATTTTTTTATATTATGGCCCACATCTTCATGGAGAGATTGTGTTTGGGACTGAGCTCTCTTATTCAGAAACATAAAAACCACTTCTCCTACAATTTGAGATCGTATAATATTTCTGTGGCAGCAACAGGTGTTGAGTATATGGGAAAAATAACATTGGAAAACATTACAATAGGTGTTTCAGTAGCCATTAGAATAGGCAATTTCCCAACCAGGTACTCTCACCTTCTCATGTCTGTTGGAGATGAGCCACATCCTCTCTGAGGGTATGTCTAGACTACATGCCTCTGCCGACAGAGGCATGTAAATTAGACTATCTGACATAGTCAATGAAGCGGGGATTTAAATATCCCTCGCTTCATTAAAATAAAAATGGCCGCCGCGCTGTGCCAGTTCAGCTGATAGTCGGCACAACGCGGTAGTCAAGACAGGGATCGGTCGGCAAGGAAAGCCTTTGCCAACCAATCCCTTAGGCCTCGTGAAACGAGGTTTACAGGATCAGTTGGCAAAGGCTTTCCTTGCCGACCGATCTGCGTCTTGACTGCCGTGTTGTGCCGACGATCAGCTGAGCCGGCACAGTGGTGTCCATTTTTATTTTAATGAAGCAGGGGATATTTAAATCTCTGCTTCATTGACTATGTCGGGTAGTCTAAATTACATGCCTCTGTCAGCAGAAATATGTAGTCTAGACATACCCTGATTTAGTTAGCACTGATGTCGCACTCTCATCTCTGTATCCTTTTTTCTTTTCTCTTCAGCACCTGAGGTAGTAAGTTGTAGCTCATGAAAGCTTATGCCTTAATACCCCAATAAATTCATTAGTCTTTAAAGTGCCACCAGACTCATTTTCCATTAGAAAATTAGTTTGCTGTCTTTATCTCTTTTTTAACTCTTCATTTTTTCTTCCCCTCCTACCAGTTCTATTACTGTATCATGCAAACAAGAAGGATACAAAACCTCATGTGACTACCCAGCTATCTGTAGACTACAAGGGATCTATTGCGCACCCTTTGGGAATCTTTATGTTGGATCTAATTCTATCTAATTCATTCACTGTCTAGTAAGATCTAGCAGTCACAGCACTGGACTGGCACACAGAAAAGCTGGATTCTATTCTTCTCTCTGCTACTGCATGATCTTGAGCAAGTCACTTCACCACCCTTTGCCTCACTTTCTCCATCTGTATAATGGGGGCAACGATACTGACCTCTTTTTTTAAAGTGCTTTGAGATCTACAATGAAAAGTGTTACAGGTTGAACCTCTCCAATCTGGCACCGTCGGGACTGGATCAGTGCCAAATCAGAGAATTTGACAGACCATAGGAGGTCAATATTGTCAAGCAGCATTACCAACACTTCTCCTGCTTAGTGGACTCTTAGAAAACATTTAGGAGAATTAGAGCTAAATAACAGCACCAGAACACTGAGATCCGGGACTGATGGCTGTAAACAAACTTTATGGGACATCCCGGACCATGGATGGTGTTGGATTAGAAAGGAACAACCTGTATGTAAAAGCCAGCTAATTTTATTAATGTAGAGAAGGCAAGTTGTACACATTATAAAATACACTTCAAATTGACAAGTTAGCACATACTAATGCACAAATTTTCCTTATCTATGGTAGGGATTCAGGACTAGCCAGCTAACAAGTTCTAAAAAGTGAAGTGTATCTTGTCTAAACTTATAGTGAAATGTTTATTGTGAACTCTCACTTCTTAAATAGAGGAGCATGGATCTGGAATCTTATATCAAGATGTAATCTCAAGCACACATTCATGAGGCTGAAGATTAATAGGTATTCATCAAAGCACACAAAACCCAATGGAGATTTTAAACAGCTGACTAAAATTCCCTTCCATTCTTAGTTGCTCAACTATCCATCACCTAACTTTTGTGATGTCATAATCTTACTGATTCGTTAATTACAATAGAATCATCCATGACATAAGATAAAGTGCTGAAACAAAATAAGTAGAAAAATGACTTTGACAAAAATCTTTCAGCTTCCTTTGTATATAATAAATAAGAAAAACATGCAAAAATTACTACTTTTTTTGTTTTGTTTTGCAGGTCACCTTTAAAACTAAACCTGATACACCTTCAAAATTCATGCTGGTAAAGAACTGATGTCCAAAGATTTCTGATGAAGGCATTCAGGCTATACGTAACAAAACATACATTAACTTCCTGTTTGGGAGATCCCCAATAATCACTTAATGTAATCATTAAACTCTACAGCCCATAATTCTTAATTTTCACCTTCCTAAGTAAATATCTGTTTAGAGAATGTGGTGGTTCATGTGCAGCTCTAGAAGTCCAGTGTTCAATTCCTGTCTCTGCCAATGACTTCCTGTATTCCCTTGGGAAAGTCAGTTAACCTGTTTGCACCTCTATTTCCACATCTGTAAAATGGGGATATCACCACTTCTTGTCCAATTTAAAGAGGAGTCTATACTCATGCCTGGTCTACACCAGGAAATTAAGTTGATACAATTATGGGGATCAAGGGTTTGAAAAATGACACAATTAAATCAACCTAACCCTGCATGGGGATAGCACTGAATCAATTCTCCTACAACTTTAACTACAATGTATTACTTCTCAAGGTGGTGGAATACCTATGGCTGTAGCAGAAACCTTCCCATCAATAGTGTCTTCACAGAAGCGCAAGTGTAGACAACTCTTGAGTGCTTTCAGATGCTCAGACAAAATGAACAACTGAAATGTAAAATATTATTAATATAGCATGATATTGCAAAGGAAGCATATTATACAGTGCCACCATCTTTTGCTATAATTCTTGGGTTCTGAAAAATAGTTTATTTGCAATAGACAGTTCTTAATCTTTTTCACAATTTTGTCCCCTGGTATCTTCAAGCTGATATCGAAAGTGCTACTGCACAAGGAGTAGAGCTAGGAACAATGATGATATATGTTGAAGGCAGCACTACAAATGTATGTAGGACATCTAAATATGACGCTATGCATTAGAAAATACTGTATAATTTAGCCCCAGGTGTAACAATCTTAATCTCTCTCTTAATTTGATAAAGCCAAATCAGCTTTTCTCCAGTGGCGTACAAAAGAAGAAAGAATCTTACAGCAGGGTCTGGAGGAGACGGAGTGAATTATTTTTTTAAGGAAGAGGAATAATATGGTGTTCTCACGTATCAGCAAAATATTGGCAATAGATATCTGTGCAGTTGCTGAGCTTTTGTGGTCTGGGACTAGGAGACTTGAATATTTTTAAAGGAGCTGTCGCAAAGTGCATCAATCTGGCATGTACTGGCGCCAGATATCTATTTGCCAGGAACTGGAGGGAAAAGCATCTCAGTAGGCGTACCATCGAGGAAGGGTGGACATTGCTTTGATTCAAGAAAGCCTTGGCACAGACATCTTCCTGGATGTGGATAACATAATGGACTTTGGGGAACATATTAAGTCACACCCCCTGCGGCTTTGTCACAGCCCTGGATGTGAGTTGTATAATTCTGGATTGATATGTTAAGGACTGGAATGATGACTGTCGGCTTGTTTTCCAGCATCTGAGTAATGTGATTTTTTTTCTTTGAGATTCATGGCCAGTTGCGCTGTGATATGCAAGGGGGGGGGGGGGGGGGGGGGTGGATCTTGCAGCCTTCAAATACCAATATAAATTAAAAGCAAGTGAGATGGAGAGTGGCAGGGTTACACTTCATTGAATGCTCTAGAACAAAGTCACACATGAAGGCCTGGCTTCCATATTCTCCCTGTTTATTTACAGGCCTCAAGCATGCCAGTTTTCAGGACAGAGTGATCTGTGCAGCAGCTTCAAATGAACCTATTCAAGTGTGCTCTAAAATAGAAATAAACTGGGCGCTGGGCTGAGAGCCCCTATTCAGACACAGAGAAACAGTTTCCAAAAGTTCATTTCCCATTC
Organism: Pelodiscus sinensis; assembly: GCF_049634645.1. NCBI lineage: Eukaryota > Metazoa > Chordata > Testudines > Trionychidae > Pelodiscus > Pelodiscus sinensis. Next base: position 65,237,157 of record NC_134718.1, read on the forward strand.
CCAGGGAGAAAGTTTCTTCATTAAGCTCTGGTCTGGTGGGTTATGGTTTGTTTCTTTCAGAGCTCATGTATCAAAGATTAGATATGGGCTTATTTTCAATATCATCCAGCGTGGGTTCAATGCTAGTGGTGAACAATGGCAGGTTTTCACAAATAGGGCACTGCATAATGGTGCCATTGACTGCATAATTATTTAATTTTAGTATCATACAGTCTTGCTCGATAGGGAGTTTTGGATAGAATCATGGGGTTGGAAGAGACCTCAGGAGGGCATTGAGTTCAACCCCCTGCCCAAAGCAGGACCAACCCCAACTAAATCATCCCAGCCAGGGCTTTGTTTAGCAGGGACCTAAAAACCTCTAGGGATGGAGATTCCACGACCTCCCCAGGTAACACATTTCAGTGCTTCACCACCCTCCTAGGGAAATAATTTTTCCTAATATCCAACCTAGACCTTCCCCACTGTAACCTTAGACCATTGTTCCTTGTTCTGCCATTCGTCACTACTGAGAACAGCCTCTCTCCATCCTCGTTGGAATTCCCCTTCAGGAAGATGAAGGCTGCTATCAAATCCCCCCTCACTCGTCTCTTCTGTAGACTAAATAACCCTAAATCCCTCAGTCTCTTCTCGTAGGTCATGTGCTCCAGCCCCCTCATCATTTTGGTTGCCCTCTGCAGGGCTTTCTCTAATGTGTCCACATCCTTTCTGTAGTGGTGGCCTCCGGAATTGGATGCAACACTCCAGATGTGGCCTCACCAGTGCCGGTTAAATGAAATCCAGTTCCATCATGCACCTTAGCACTGAATGATGGGCAAAGATCATCTTGAAATGGTAACGTGCTTGGGAATACTCATTCTTTAGCCAAACCTTCATAGCATGGATCATAACTTAATTGCTCTCTGTAATGGATGCTACTCCTCCCATTCATGACAGCCTGGGTCCAAAACCTCCCATTCCCAGTCCTACAACAACCCTGTGGTCAACGATATCACTTGCTTCACTGGAAAATAACATTTGAAAAATACCAATGTTTTTTAATTGTGATGCTTGGTCCTTTTTTTTGCACCAAGTTTGCAACAAAGAGCTCACCTTCTTGGAAAAACAGCTAGAAGCCCAGCGCTTGATGGGAATTGATTCACAGATCCCCAGGTCTACAGACCTTTGTGAAGACACTAATGATTTATCAGAAAGGCAGGAAAGGTATATGTTTCCAGCTGAAATTTGAAAAGAGCGGACTGAGATGGAATGATACAGGAAGGTTTTTCTGGATAGCAAGAGCTACTCAGAAGACCAACATTGGCAAGATTTTATTAAGGGAGAGTCATAACACCAGACCATCATGCACAGAGTGGAAAAGGGCATCTGGTATTACAGTGAGTATGATCCAGACAGGTTTGATTTTCCTGTTGTCCTAGCATTGTAGAATATTCCCTGCAGGGCTAAAATCAAAGGCTAACATTTCAAAACCAAACTGATGCTGCACTTCCTATCTTAGACCAACAGTCAAAAAGTCATGAGCACAATTAATTCCAGGTACTAAAGATCACATCTAGATTCCTAATTACAAAATAGGTGGTAGATGTATACTTTGTCACCTTTGTCTAATAACCTACCATTGTTTGTGGGAAGAAAAATCTGAGGCAGATTGAGGCTCCTTTTACATTGTGACTCTGAAAGGGTATGTCTACACTACCCCCCCTAGTTCGAACTAGGGAGGGTAATGTAGTCATACAGAGTTGCAAATGAAGCCCGGGATTTGAATTTCCCGGGCTTCATTTGCATAAAGCCGGCCGGCGCCATTTTTAAATGCCGGCTAGTTCGGACTGTGTGCCGTGCGGCTACATGCGGCACGAACTAGCTAGTTCGGATTAGGATTCCTAATCCGAACTAGCTGTACACCTCGTGGAAGCCTAATCCGAACTAGCTAGTTCATGCCGCGCGGCACGCAGTCCGAACTAGCCGGCATTTAAAAATGGCGCCGGCCGGCTTTATGCAAATGAAGCCCGGGAAATTCAAATCCTGGGCTTCATTTGCAACTCCGTATGACTACATTACCCCCCCTAGTTCGAACTAGGGGGGTAGTGTAGCTATACCCAAAGTCTCTTCGGGTGCATCTACACTGCACCCTTAGCATCTACTCTGTACCCTGAACTTGAAATAACCTACGCAATTTGAGCTATGCAAATTGCATAGCTTATTTCGAGTTAATTTTGAAATAAACTGCTATTCTGACAGGTCCCTTAATCATCATGGAACGAGGTTTGTAGGGACACCAGAATTGCAAGTCCGTTAAATTTTGAAATAATGGGCTTGTTCAAAAGATGCAGAATAGCTATTTTGGGATACTGGAAGTATCCAAAATAGTGCCGCTGTATGGACATACCCTTCTTGTCTTTTGCTATTTCTGCCATTTGGCTGTCTGACATGGCTGGTGCGCAACATTCAACTTGGTCCAATGGCTTTTCATGGCTCACTCACCCATTGGACTGGACAAAGAAGAACTAAATTCCTATAGAACTGGAAAAAATGTCTTTAGCTACAACTTCTCAAATCCCTGGATTTTTTAAAAAAAATAGGCTGTTTTGTGTCCTATCCACTCGTAGGATCACAAGCAGAAAGCTCCAAATAGGCTTTCTTGGCATTGTTTGGAATTGTCCTGGAAAGGATGTCTAGTGAGTTGGACAATCCTTCCCTCTACACATTATGCAGCGATTGAGAAAGGCAAGCATTTTCTAGGAGGGAACAGCATCCAGGCGGTCTTTAGAAAGATTACCTTTCTGGCAATTAAAATGAATTCCTGACTTTGGTGCAGGACCTCCTGCATGCAGTAATAGCTCTTTAAAAACCATTATGTCAAAATATTCTCCTAAGCTTTCTACAAGCATAACATTTAATTTTAAGCCTAAAAATACAGATCAGCAATGTGTCTGGGGAAGGAAATGCTACAATCCTTTTGCTTTTCTCTTCCCCGGCCATTAAATTGCAGGTCTCCCCCCCCCCCCCCCCCCCCCCCCCCCACACACACACACACACACAGTTTAAGGCCAAGGGCTGGTCTATACTGCCAGTTAGTTAGAACCAAGCCTGAATACCATTCCACATGTGATTTGAATAGGAGAGCCACATCAGTGCATAGCAGCAGGACCTAGCTTTTGTTTCGTCGTCCATTGGGATAGGAGCTCAAGACAGGCTCTTGCTGCAAACTGGCAGTGAGACATCAGAATCTTTCACCTCTAGGTCTCTGGTTTAAATGCAGCCTGGGCCAGTGGTGGCCAGCTATAGACCTCAGCTAAGATCAGGCCCTTTGGACAGGAGCTGTCCAAACACATGACGACAAAGAATCCCTGTCTTCCAAAGAACTTACAGGCTAGATAGACAAGACAGACCTTGTGTGGTAGGGGAAACAGAGGCACAGAGAGATGAACTGACAAGCCCAAGATCACACAGGGGATCAGCAACAGAGCTGAGGATAAACTTGGGTCTCTCAGCTCTCCACTTAGCCTCTAAATCACTCTGTCTCATGGACAGGAACAGGAAGCTTAGACTAGTGCTGAATCTGTTTGTGGATAGACACAAAACTTCAGGATTGTCGACCTGGCAGGTTTTATTTTATTTTTTTTAATAAGGTGTATAATGTGAGACAATGTGCTTGACAGATGAAATACATTAACGAGTACATTAATGGATGATAATGTATACAGAAGATCAATGTATCACACCATTTGCATGTAAGTTTGTTTAGTGTATTATCTTTGACACCAGGGAAGAATCAGAGATCAAGAGAAGCAGTGTAACCCAATTTCATATGTTTTGTTGGATCTTCGAACAAAAGCAGATGAAATATTGAGTATACATTAAGCAACTGCAGCATGAGGAGCATCCATATGCCACCCAATACTTGAATGGCTTATTTTGTCAGATTGTTCCTTCCCTTCTACGGCTGAATTTGTTAAACCATTTAAGCATTCAGCCAACAGAAGAATTTGTGGCTCTCTCTTTAGGATTAAAAATGAGTAGTTCTGTGGCACTTAAGAGATTAACAAAAATATCTATAGTATCATGAGTTTTCGTGGGCAAAACCCACTTTCTCAGATGAGCTGGAGAGGAATAACAGGAACCCAGAAATTTATAACAGAAAAAGGGGGGGGGGGGGGGGAAGATACCTGTCAATTGTAGGACTGATGACAGGTATCTTTTTTTCTTCCCCTTCTTTTTCTGTTATACATTTCCGGGTTCCTGTTATTCCTCTCCAGCTCATCTGAGGAAGTGGGTTTTACCCACGAAAGCTTATGATACTAGAGCTATATTTGTTAGTCTCTCAAGTGCCACAGGACAGCTTGTTGTTTTTAAAGTTATAGACTAACACAGCTCCCCTGCTGAGACTATTGAGGATTACACATTCCCCTCCGAGGAGGGCCACCAAAGTTGGTTTGACGGAGTTTTCTGAGGTCCAGAGTTTATCCAGACAATCCAGGCCAAGATTTTCATAAGTCAAAGTCCAATACCAGACTTCTTAATGACTGACCTTGTTTTCAGAAGTGCAGCGGACCAACTGAAGTCAGTGGAACTTGTTGGATGGCCAACACGTGGGAAAATCGGACCGCTCATTCGTATGCTATAGCCTGAGGGTTACCAAAGCACCAACATTTCACTGCAAATCAATGAGACTTGGGCTTCTAAGTCACATATTTGCTTTTAAAAAATTACTTCAGAAACCTTTAAATCTTTGCCCAAAAGCCCATGATCTACAAGAAAGGTATATAATGACGTGAATTCAGAGGCCATGTGGGCTACAAGAACTCATGAGGCCAGCCAGATGCACCATAATCCACTCCGGTTTTTAGGAAGAGCGTTTTTTTTTTCAAAAAAGGTTTTTTTTTCCTGAAAAACCCATGCCCAGACTACTTTCACTTTTGAAAGACCCACTTTCCAAAATGCGATCGGAAGAAAATATGTAAATTAGCACCGAATTTGCATATCTCCTTTCGGGGAAAAAAAACGTAGTTTAGATGTGCCCTAAGAGTGAACAGTGCTTCCAGGATGCGGTGCCCCATATACAAAGCTGCATCTTGATGGCACAAATGACCCCCATCCCCTACGCGTTCACGCGCACGTGCACGCACACACACACACACACAAAACCAGCCTCCAAACTTTTTCGAGTTCACCCATTTCAGTCAAAAGCTTTTAGAAATAAAGTCAAGATTGAAGCACCAAAGGCAGGACAAATACCCTCAGAAAAAGAACAGAATCAGGAGTCAGAAAGCTGTAGTCCACACCCCCATATTATATTTCTTGAGCCTCAAAACTATGGTTCCTTAATGAGGTAAAACATCAGATTACGAAGGACTTTTTTAATGAGAATTCAGGGACATTTCTGGGTTAGTTGAGAAGTATGAAAGTATTTAACCTCAGTTCAGTGGACTGCCCTTCATTAGCATTTTCCTTCTCCTGCCACGCAGGCAACAGTGCCTTCTCAACCATTTGGTACGTGCAACTGGTTTCAGCCAGTGTGTGCATTAGAGAATACAAATCAGTCATTGGGTTTATTTCTTGGGACTGAAGGATTTTTATCAGACGTGTATCTCTGTATCCTTGTGGGAGAGCCTTATTTAAGCCAATGGGCTCTTTGGCTAAAATATAGCCATTTGCCCAACCTGACAGAAGTAAATACAATCTCACCCTTCTCAAATATTAGTGATAGGATTCAAGTCCATTCGGAAGACAATACAACAGGGTTGCATGACATGACATAAGAACGGCTGTACTGGGTTAGATCAAAGATCCATCTAACCTAGGATTTCCAGGCAGCTGTGAGGGCTGTGAGGAAGAAGTGGGAGGTTAGAGTAGCATGCTCCAGATGATGCTATGGGCTGACTGTCCCAATTGTGTCCCTTCCGCCCCAAATCATGCCCCTTTTGGGAGCACAGCGCCATCCCCTCCTTGTTCATGGGCCTGGCGAGATTGTCAGAGTCGCTGTATATTGTCTATCATCCTGAAGGTACACACATGTTGAACATGATTCTCCAGGCACCAATTGTCCCAGTGAAATGCAGTCCCCTGTATGGTAGAGGATAACATCATGCATAGAATTAGAAATGTCCATTTTGCACATGAGGGCAAAGCTTTATATTTATGAAATCAGCCATGGGATTTTCATACCACTGCAGAACAGACCAGGTTCACTCCGGAGACTGCACTCCGTAAACTGCTTTGGGCTGAACTTCTGAGTTGGGAAGAATGAGAAGAGGGAAAGTCCATGCATGGATATGGCCCTTTGATTCCAGGGAGCTGGCAGCTCAAGCCTAAACCAGAGCTACTCAACTTTGAAAGCCCCGCGGGCCACAATGATATTCACAACACATGTTGAGGACCACAACTTAAGTGTGGTTGCATATACATGCAAATAAATATATGCAAATAGCATCCATCACACTAACGGACATGAATACAAAGCACTTCCCACAATGCCCCAGCACTCCCGGTACCTCTTCCTTGGGGGCTAGAAATGCCAACACTCTCTACCCATCTGTTCCAGCCAGCCTCTCTGCTTGCATCTTTCAGTGCTCAACACACCTGGGAGATGTCTCGCCATTGTGAAGTGTGTTCCCAGTGGAGGCCATGTTCGAAGGATCCCGCCTGCGGGCCATGTGTTGAGCCAAACTGCACCGTGGGTCGCAAACAAACGGGCCGCATGTGTCCCACTGTGTTGAGTAGCCCTGATCTAAACCATTGCTCCTGATGGTAGGACACATGATCCTGTGTGTGACAGTAAGTACACTGAACATGGGTCCTTTAAAAAAAAGAAAGTGTACTAAACTGCATCCATGAGCCAAAATGCATCTATTAAGAGTCCAGAGTTGTATCGGGATGTACTGTATCTCGTACATTGAGAAGCACACTGAGTATTTTCACACTTGGACACACCAGGAACATTCAGCCTCAGTTGAGCAGTTAAGAGAGAAAGAATGTCCATTAGGGGGAAGGATCTTAGAAATGCAGGTTCTCATAGATTGAACTAATGTTCTATGACATTTAAATCTCGCTAGTGCCTTTACACTTAAGGACATCAGAGCATTTTACAAACAGGGATTAACTAAGCTTCACAATACTTGATTGGCCAGGAATATTGTGTGAGACCCTGGTCTTGTTGAAGTTAATGGGAGGTTTGTGTTTGACTATAATGGAGCCAGGATTTCACCCATTACAGTTGCCAGTGAACTGTGGATTAAGCCAATGTCACTCCTTCATTTGAATGAATGTTTAACAACAGATCTTAGGGATGATCGAGGGACGAATCTGGAGCACAAGACAGCCGAAACATTAAGCTCAGACTTGAACCAAAACTGCAGAAACCCATAGGATTTGGTGAAACAGCAAGTGAGTACTGTATATCAGAAAGACAAAGGCTGTCAGCCGGGGCTAGACTTACAGGAAGAGAAGAACCCAGTGGGAAGCCTGTTTGCGTATTGGTTATCAGAGCTAGAAGCTGTACTGGAGTCTTGAATATGTACAATACTACTTACAGGTGGGAGGAATTCCAGCATGATGTAAAAAAAACCTCAAGTATTTTGGTCTGTTTGCTTATTTGATGTCTTTGTATTGTTTAGTAGCCCAGAGTTATCCCTCTGTTTTTCAGTAGTCGTGCTGTTTGTTACCCAGTTTTCCACCAAAAACTTCCGGGCAGTGTACAACAAACTTACCTTAAAAAAAAGAGACCAGGAAAAAAAACTCTGAAGGAAATGTGTCAAGGAGGACACTGGCTTAATTAGTGCCACCTGCTCCTTCACTGATGCATCCAGAATGGTACAAAATGAGACACTGTGAGACTGTGTCTTAGCACCTTTTAGCACAGGGCTACTCAACTTTGGAAGCCCTGAGAGCCACAATGATGCTCACAGCACATGCCAAGGCCTGCTACTTAAGTTTGGTTGAATATACATGCAAATATATATGCAAATAGCTTCTTTCACACTGACGGGCATGAATACAAAGTTTAAGGCAAGACTACACAACACACAGGCCCCATTTAAGTCAGTTCTGCAGATATTAATAAAACATAATATTTATCCCATTTCCACCCACATGGCAGCATTTTTAATGAGCAATGACCGTCCAGGAATTTAAATACTAAAACACATATCAACCCAAAATGCACCATAAACCCAAACCACGCCATGGGCCGCAAACAAACAGGGTGTGTGTTGAGTAGCCCTGTTTTTGCAGAATGCTTGCAGAAGTAGTTTTAAAGCGCTTTGTTCATTTAAACAGGCATTCTCATGCTAAGCGACACACAAAAGGGAGAGTGGTCTTTTAGCTATTCATTATCTTGCTGCTTACTGACTGTAGAAAAATTATGAACTAACTTCAAAGGGAGTTGTTTATTAACACAATGCAAAGGTTTTGGCGTGACAGCTTGGCAACATCACTGGATCCCGATCTCACTAGCCTATAAACTCAACCTCTCCCCCAAAATCACAGGTTAAAGCAGTCCTTCCCACTAGCTGAGCATTTGAGCACCTTTCTTGCATTTCCCTGTTGCCTTCAGACTGCTAATAAACTTGATATGACCTTTCTTGCAAGACTGTTTAAGAACTCTCCAGCTATGTCTACACTGCCAGTTTTTGCAGCAGAAAATATGCTAATGAGGGACTCGTTTGCATGAGTCACGATCTCATTTGTATATTTTCTGCCGATCCATTTTTGCGCAAAAACAAGTGGTGTGGACGTTGCGTTTTTGCGCAAAAACCCCTTTTTGCGCAAGATTGGTATACTGCCTTTTTGAGGCATAAGGATCTTGTGCAAAAAACCCTTTCTGCACAAAAAGGAAATGTCTACATTGCTTGCTTTTGCACAAAACCCCCTAGCGCAACAACGGATCAGCAGAAAACATGCAAATGAGATTGTGACTCATGGAAAGGAGTCCATCGTTAGCATATTTTCGGCTGCAAAAACTGGCAGTGTAGACATATCCTCCCAATGCTGACTCTCTCTCATATCAACCTCAACTTTTACCTTAAAAACAGTGCAGGTTTCTGGCACTGCTATGAAGAAGCTATGAATTATGACCTTCAACAAGGAGGACAGTTCATGTGGAAAGAAGACAGCAATGGATCAGCTAAATGGGTTGCAGAGTCATAAGCAATTCTGTGTGTGTGTGTGTGTGCGCCACATATTTTTCTACATACTGTGACATATGGTGATTCATTGAACGCTAGTAATTGATAAGCTGTATTCAGAGCTTGTAGAATGTGGTGGTGTTTCAAAGCCAACCTATATTGCTTCAAGTTCTTTTACATTCTGCAGTGATTGTTCTGGCTCATTTTGTGTACCATGTCTAGACCAGTATATAATGGTAGTTTCACTGTTTTCAAAATGACTACCGTACTCACCTGCTTACGGTTAAGCTTATGATTAGGTGTTTTGCTGGATCACAGCCTCACACACTACATTTTGTAGGACTGAGCAATAAAAAGAATTTATGTATTGACATGCGTTTGGGATGGCTGCTTTACTCCCAAGCTATACTAGTCAGCCCAAACAAGAGTAAATAATCCCTTCTTCCACACAAACATGCTGGAGAGAGGGGTTTAGGTTTTTGTAGTAAATATTGATTTTTTTCCCCCATCTCTTTCCACCATGAAGCAGGGTTGCTTTAGGGCTACAAGTACAACTATATTGGATTTCAACAGTGAATAACATTACAGTTTGGTAATTTAGACAACTCTTAAAATACCCTAAAATGATTTTACTGTGCATAATAAGGCTGCAGTTTTGGGGTCCCAAATTATAAGACTTTCCAGGTTCTAGAAGCAAGTCCCATGGGAAAATCAGGTGTCTTCCCTTTCGGACAATGTAAACACTTCAGGTTCATGCCTCTTAAACCCATGGGTGATTGGTGCAGCTGGGACGGGAGGAGGCAGGCCCTCAGCCCCACCCCCTCTGCTGAGACCCCGCCCACCAAAGGGAAGAGGTGAGGCAGCATGACAAATGTACTGTCCCCCTGGGAGGAGACTGGGCAGCATGGTGAGCACACCACACCCGGGGAGGAGGTGGGGCAGTGCACCGAGCATGCCCCAGCCTCCCTGGAGCACTGGGGATGGGAAGAGGGTGTGCGTGGAGCACCAGGGGAGGGAAGGAGGCTGCACGGCATGCTTCCCGCAGCACCAGGAGAGGGAGGAGGCCGCACAATTCCAGCCTTCCCAGCCAGGAGCACAGGGAGGGCAGGCGCTGGGGTAGCAACACTCTGCTGCCAGAACGCCTACAGCAGGCATTCTGGGGGTGGAGCATGGGTGTGGCCATGCCTGAAGGTTTGAGAAGGCAAAGCCTTCCCCCGCCTCGGCTACTGGATGCCCATGGTTAAACCCATCATTCATCTAGGCCAAAATACGGCCAATTCTAAGTCTCAGCTAGGGGGGGAGCTGTGAAAATTCCATATAGAATGGGAAGTCAGACCTATATCTCTGGGAGAATGGCTAGGAAATGAGGTGTTTGAAGCTGTTCAGAGGTTTGTGAATGTTAGGCCTGCAACCACTTAAGCTGGGTCTACATTAGACCCAGAAGCTGGGCTAAGGTATGCAACTCCAGCTACATAGAATTCGTGGCTGGAGTCAGCTTACCTTAAGCAGAGCATGACGCCATCCCCACAGCAGGAGGCCAATGGGAGAAACTCTCTTGTCAGCTTCCCTTACTCCTCACAAGAGCAGGAGTACTGGCTGCCATTGGGGGTACCCTCTGAGTTTGATTTAGCGAGTCTTACTAGACTCGCTAAATTGAACTCTGGAAGATCGATTGTGGCAGCGCTGATCTTCCACAGAGCGAAGACAAGGATTTACACCCTTAATTTTCCTACTGCAGTTAGCCATTGACTTCAGTGGGACGGCTCACAGTAGTAAAAATAAGCACACACTAAGTGTTTGCAGGACAGGAGCCAAGGGTGGTGGTGAGGGGCGTGGACGGGATAAGGCTGGGTGTCATAGCTCAGCTCCCCCCACCCTAAACATGGTTCCAGCACCACTGCCAATGAAAGAGCTTCCCCATAATCCTACAGCACAGGTAATCCACCTCCCCAAAAAGCTGTGATGGGAGAAACTCTGTCATCTACCAGAGGTTAAGTCAGTATAAATGCGTTGCACAGGGGCGTAGGTTTTCTACAACCCTTGAGCAATGTAGTTCTCCTGACCTACGTGTGTGGTGTAGACCAGATCCCTGACTGGATTAGTTAGAGTGCAAGAGAGATGATCAAAGGTGCATCATAAATTGAAAAACCCAGTGCTAACCTTTATTTATCACTGGGGCCATGAGTCACCACTTGGATGTTGCCCCCACACACGTAAGGTCCATGTACATAACATAAACACATGAAGTACATGATAGTGCAGTACAGGTTTTTAGCAGCATGGTTTTAAGTTTGGTCCCACACTTATGTGGGTGAAGCAATGTGTGTATAGTGCTGCTCATAGCAAACGAGTGCTGATACAGTCATTACACCACACTCCACCATTTTGTATTTGTGCCACATGTGTTACAGAAAAACTGTACTGGGGTGCTTAAAAAAATTGACAAACTTTTTTTTTTTTTAAATCCCTCTGTTTGTAAAGCCAGGTGCCTTGGTTATCATGAGCTGGACTTTACTGGGCTCAGAAGGAGCCATGAAACTTTTGAAAAGTGATCTAAAATGTCTTGCTTATAGCCAAAAGCATTATGAATTTAGGCTGAGATTTTCAAAACTGTCTAAGGGTACTCTACACTAGCCCCCTAGTTGGAACTAGGGAGGCTAATGAGGGCGACTGAAATTGCAAATGAAGTGTGGGATTTAAATATCCCGCGTTTCATTAGCATATTCCTGGGCGGTCACCATTTTGGAAATTGACTAGCCTGGAATAACTGCTTGCGTCTACACACAGCAGTGAAATGGGAGTTCGAAGTAAAGCCCTTAATTGGAATTAGCTGTTAAACCTCATTCCAGGAGGAATAGCAGCTAATTTGAGTTAGGGCTTTACTTCGAACTCCCGTTTCACTGCCGCGTGTAGACGCGGGCAATTATCCTGGGCTAGTCAATTTCCAAAATGGCGACCGCCCAGGAACATGCTAATGAAGGATATTTAAATCCTGCGCCTCATTTGCAATTTCAGTCGCCCTCATTAGTCTCCCTAGTTCGAATTAGGGGGCTAGTGTAGATGTACCCTAAGGCTGCACAATTCTCATAGAAAATGAGTGGGAGTTCCACCCCAAGGAAAGTCTGAACATTTCACTGTTTTAATCCCACAGACAGAGACAAAAACCTTCAGGATCTCTATCAGACATCCTTAACCATTAAATACCACCTAGGGAAGTGAAGAAACAGGTTGACAGAGCCAGACCAGTGCCCAGGAATCTGCTTCTTCAAGACAGGCCCAACAAGTAAAATAACAGAACACCACGAGTCATCACCAACAGCCTCCGGCTTAAACCCCTCCAGCGCATCATTGACAATCTACAACCTATCCTGGAGAACAATCCCTCACTCTGACAGGCCTCAGGACACAGGCCAATCCTTGCCTACAGACAACCCCCTCATGGGAAGCAATTTCTTTCCAGCAGCCATACATTGCACCTTAGACACACTTACCCAGGAACCTACCCCTGCAATAAACCCCATTGCCAACTCTGTCCACACATCTATACTAGTGACACCATCGCAGGACCTAACTACATAAGCCGCCACATCAGAGGCTCGTACAACTGCACATCGTCTGAGGTGATCTATGCCATCGAGTGCCAGCAATGCCCCTCTGCCATGGGTACTGGCCAAACTGGACAGTCTCTCTGACAAAGGATTAATGGACACAAATCAGACATCAGGATTGGTAACACACGTAAACCTGTAGGGGAACATTTTAACCTGCCTGGTCACTCAATCATGGATTTAAGAGTAGCCATTCTTCTACAAATGAATTTCACAAGCCAAGTACAGGGCGGAATTGATCTTCATATGCAAATTTGACACTGTATCCCTTGGTCTGAACACAGATATTAACTGGATGGCTCATTATAAAACCAACTTTCCTTACATTTAACACCTCATTGGCATCAAAAGCTAAGTATGGGACACTTCCACTGGACTTCAAGGTGGCCCATGTGCCTAAACTATTTAGATACTTCTGAAAATGCCATCCCACAACTTGGCTTTTTAATGTATAGGAAAATTGTCAGTGACCTAGTAGTGAACCATGGCCATCTAGAACCTTGAACAGGTGTGATTCTAGTAGCATATTCTGCCCGTTGGTTGGATGGCAGCTTTTAAAGCTCAGGAGTTTAGAAGATTTAAATGAATTCTGGGGATATGAATTAAAGCTCATCCTTGTATCAATGAAGTCAATGGGAGTTTTGCAATTGATGTATAGGAGCAGGATCCGGCCTTAGTGAAGAGAAAGCAGGAGAAGAAGTCAAAGGTACATGATAACATTCATTATCACATGGATATTTATGGTGTTTAAGCACATTCTGTATATATTATTGCATGCTAGCTAATTTGCAAATGAAAAATGTCTATTTGCAATGAGTCATTTGACCATTAGTGAGACATTACTGTTTGTGAACCACGCATATGCACATGCGCACTCTAGCAAAAATGTGCTAATCGTCAAATGACTCATTGCAAATAAATAGCTTGTAGGCAATGTAATTAATAAAAGCAGCAAATAAATGAACAAAGTACTTGGGGCGGGGGAAAGGGAGCAGTGACATTTGTTAGTAAATGCACTTTGTTCATTTATTGGCCCTAGCTAGCTTAGATTTTAATTATTTATGATAATACTACTTCGTAATAGACTAGTAAATTTTCTAGCATTCATTCCAAAAGAGTAATGAAGTTTAGGGATCGCTGATCTCACTTCAGTACTGACTATTACGACCTTTGCTGAGAAGATAGGAGTTGGGGAAGAGGTATGTGGATTGTGTATGCTAATGATGGGGTGTGTGGATTAGCACAGTGCAAAGGTTCTAGTGACTGAATATAAACTTACCTATATGATGACCTCCAGGGCATGCTTAAAGCTCCTCTTTTCCCCTGAAATGTTTGAAAAAGAGGTGGGACTTTTTAGGGTGGTAAATTATTTGAAAAGTATTCTAACTTTTTATTTGCCTGTTTTGTTGGTGGGGTGGAATTGCTGCACTTTAGGCCTAAGGAAGGCAATTTTGGATAGTTGTATCCCAAGCTGAGGGTGCTTAGAATGAATGTGGCTGCATTTTTATTTTTGTATTTTGCCTCAGTCTTAATAAATAATGTAGTTGGTCTGTCCTCAAAACTACCGTCACCTACAAAAGGGAAAAAATCCCAACTTCTCTATGAACATAGGTGGCCAATGTATGATTTGTTGAGAATAGGCCTGCCGGACTGGATACCCTTCCTTTTGCTCCATTAGGGTCACATTTTTGAAAGAGTTCAAGGCCTGGTTTTCAAGTGTTCTGCACCCACAATTCAGAGCAGATTTTCAAACCTGTTCATATCCCCTTATCAGAGCTCTGTGTAAGCGCAAAAGCTTGTTTGTTCTCACCAAGGGTACGTCTCCACCGCTCGCTTATTTTGAAACAAGCTATTCTGGAATAGTTATTCCAAAATAGCTTTTTTCAAAGTAGCACATCTACACTGCAAGGAAGCCTCAAAATTAGTCTGAGGCAGGTTTCCCTAATGTGGATGTGCTACCTCAATTTAGAGCCCCAGGAGGCACTGGGGAGGAACAACTTAGAATGGCCCTGGTGAGGGGCTATTTCGAAATAGCAGCAGTGGAGCATCTATACATGCCTTATTTCAAAATAGCTATTTCAGAATATGCGTTATTCCTTGTAGAATGAGGTTTACAGATTTCAGAATAAGCCATCCATTATTTCAAAATTATTTCGAAATAATGGACTGACTGGGTAGACACTTGGATTATTATTTCGAAATAACAGTGAAGTGTACATGCACCCCAATAGATGTTGGTCCAATAAAAGACACTACCTCATAACCCCCTTGTTTCTTGGATTGATCAACATGGCTAAAACAGAGACAATATCACAGTTCTGTCTACGGTTATTTTTAAAACATGAGTGCCACATAGCCAATCTGTCAGTCTTACCCATGGATGTACACTTCTGCTAGGTCTGAAATGCGGTATAGACATAACAACAACATGAGTCTGAAACACCCTCAAAACATATGGGCTTGAGTAACTTGCAAGTAGGATGCTTGAGCCTAAGGAGGTGTGAAGAAACTGTGTCCAGAGACACCAGGAAATTTTGAAATCTATAAACCAACAAACCACCCGTTTAATTTTATTTTAGGTTAGTGGCATGGGGCTTAATGACTCCCAATTAAACTTCTCACATTCAGAAACAATGTTTCTCTGGGGAAAGGGAAACTTTTTGATATTGTTTACAAAAATCCTCTAGGGGCTCGTCTGACACAGGATAGTTGCACCAATTCAACTTAAATGAACTGATTTAAGTCAATACCTATGTAAACGGTATTATTTCAATTTAGCTTAATACAATAAACAATCCAATTAAAGTGTAGACACAGAAATTACACTTTTATAACTTAAATTGGTTTAAAAACTACATTAGCAATACTGAGGTAAACCTAGAAGCACGTGAGTTTAAACCTGGCGTATATAGTTCAGGTTTCACTTAAAACTGCTGTCTACAATGGTACAAGCTGAACCAATATAAACCAGGGTTAACATGATTTAGGGACTTAAGAAATCCCTTCCAGTCCTGAGTCATTAAATCCAGTCCCCTGCTATTGATTTCAAAATGCCTGCATACGAATTTGCACCGGTTTAAATGAACCTGTTTAAAATTGCACTTTGAAGGCTTGTCTGGACTTAGGAGAGTGGCGAAGTTGAAGTCTGATAAAGCCAGCTCAACTGTTGACATTTTGTGGATAGCCCTGGTTTATATGGCTTTCTGCCCTATCTTCCTTCTCTCTCCTGTCTCCTTTTCACTTCCCCTTTTCTGCTCTCTTGTCTCCTTCCATTCAATCTCCTCCTTTTCTTCACTCATTACTGCTTAATGAGGTGGTAATGAGCATTAAGCAGCAATTTAGAGCAAACAAAAGAAGGGCAAATGGAAGAGAGGGAGGGGCAGGGCAGAGAAGAAAAGCAGTTCAGCAGGTGACCTGTTTGGCCCTAAAATCTCTCCACTGAGCAGTATATACCTGAGGCATTTTCCACAACTATAGAGTCACAGTTCCTATAAGCCCCTTCTATAATCTCAAAGGGTATGTATACACTTGCACCCTAGTTCAAACTAGAGGTTTGGTTCAAACTAACGCGTCCCGGCGCGCACTTTCACTTTCGAAACAGCTGTTGATTGGAGTAATGTGCCAGCGAGATCATGCTAACGAAGCACGGAATATTTAAATCCCCGCTTCATTGACTATTACGAATGCCTGTATTTGCATCCCTAGTTCGAATGAGGGTGGAAGTGTAGACATACCCAAACTCTTTACAAGCAGTTTCAATTCCATGAGGAAAATCTGGCTGCTGTGTATGTGGACACTCAATATCCCACTCTGGGAAGGCTGGGGTAGAAGTGTCCCATCCTGATTTCCTTGGCGCTGCTGAATTTATTGCCACAAAGGAATTTGCCCCAGGGCAGCACAGAGGAGTTGGTGGTGGGGGTGATACAGTCTATGATTGACAGGTTGAATCACAGAAGTCCTCTTGGGGTTGTCCCGGCGGTGTGCTGATCATGCCACTGGCCTGCCTTCCTGCCCTCTAGGGCTCCCCACCTCCCTGCCCTGCTGGGTCAGAAGCTCTGGTCCCCCCATCCAAGGCAGAGTTGGGGTTACCACCTCCTCTCCCCTTCAGAGCAACGCAGACACTGATCAGCTCCGTTCTGGAAGGATTCAGCTAGAAGGGCTCAGCACTTGGGAAACTTACCCCCAAAAGGGATCAAACCTCCAGATAAATCCGTCTTACCCCATGTAAAAGTTTTACACAGAGAAAGGTCATAAGGTCAGCCCCCTTTATCGGTTAAAGAGAGAGATATGCACAGTGGTTGCTACCCCCTCCCACAGTTAACAGTTATTTACACTGGGCTTGATAATATTCAAAAGTATTTTTATTCAGTGCAAAAAAATAGGGTTGCAAGTGAAAACAGTCAGATCACAGTAAGTTACTAAATTAAAATGAACAAAAATGCTTAGCTAGTTCTAAGCCACTAAGAAACTTACATGCAAATTTAAAATAAGGAATAAAGGATCTTTTGGAAAAGGCTTTATTTTCTGAAAGATCCCCGTCTAGACTGGTGCTTTTTTCTGGCAAAGCTCCGAGCCGGAAAAAAGTGGCAGTCATGTTTATGCAAATGAAGCGGGGGGGGGGGGATTTAAATCCCTGCTTCATTTGCAATTGCGATGTGTCTAATTTGCATCCCTTTTACGGAAAAGGGATGCAGTCTAGACACAGCCCTGTTCTTATCTTAGGTAAAAAGCTTTGAATCAGAGGTGATCTTTACTATGGCCTGGGGCTATAGCTCCTTCAAATTTCTTTGTATCTTCTTAGAGTGGGTCACACACTCACAGGCCAGCGGAAAACAAAGGATTACTGGTTTCCCATTGCTTAAATAGACTTTCCCTTAGGATGGGAATACTTTGTTCAGAACCATCTTGGTTCAAGATGGATTCCAGTACCAGGTGCCATGGTCACATGTTTTTCTAGGACCAATCCCAGTTTGGGATTATAGGACAAACATGACCACTCACAGGTCATCAGTTTGAGGACTGAGTCATTAAATACCTGAAGTATCACTAATAGCCCTCATTAGTACATTTAGCACTATAAACAGATCCCCGCTTCATATTTCTAACTTCACATGCAAGAATGCATCACACACAAAAATAGGATATACACATTGAGCAATATATTGCATGAAGGATTTTGTCTAAATATTTCTCAAACTGGGGTCTGCAGACCATTAATGACCTCAGCCCCTCTTGTCCCCACAGTGGAGAGTCCACACTGGCCCTCTCGTCTCATGCCCCTGCCCCTATGAGGTTGGAACACCAGTGCCGGTTTCTGCTGGGGGAGGACAGAAGAAAGCCCCGAGCCTCCCTCCCGGATCTGGTTCACGGGGAAGAAGTAGAGCCAGACGCGGCTGTGAGAACTGCCACTCTTTCTACCCCTCCCCCAGCTAGGAGAATAGCAATGCACAGACATGCTGCCTGGAGGCTTTCCCCACTGCTTCCATTCGCCAGACAACCTACCTTCAAGCCTGCTCCTGAACCCTCCCCACTGGGCAGACATCTACCCCCCACTCTGCCCCTGCACTCCCCCTCCTGGCCGCACAGTGTACCCTCCCTTTCTCCTGCACCCTCACCCCCTCTACACCCCACCTCCATCCAGATCCAGTACCAGGTGCCAGATCCAGTACCCCCATCCCATTCACTGACAGGCCTGTCCTGCACACTGAACCCCTCATTTTTGGCCCCACCCCAGAGCATAGGAGCGTCCATAAAATCCACTAATCCCAGAACCCCCAGAAGAGTAAATCAGACCAATGGAACTCCTGAACCTCCCTGTCCTTCCCGCTCCCCCTCATGAGGCTGGACTACCAGGGGAGTCAGGTGTCTCAGTTGGGCCCACATCAGTGAGGGTTGAGGGTTTTTGGAGGGTGGGTTTTTTTATTCTCACTTGTGTGGCCCCCGACTGATTTTTCTGTTGGTCAGTGGCCCCAACAAAAAAAGTCCTGCACCCCTGCCTTAAGTAAAGACAGTGTTGAAACCTTTTGTGCTGGACATAAATATTTGACTTGATTTCAAATGAAGTTTGGTAAACTAACATGAGACAGTTAAAGTGCTTAATCATTTTGATTACTATTTCCTTCCCTATTGGTTCAATTAAGCCATTCTCCCTAGCTGCAGCACTAGCAAAATGGCTCGGGCTTAATTATATAATTAGTGGCGAGTTTCCATTAGCAGATGGTGGCCCGCGGAAAAGTTTGCATTGAGCTGAGTCGGCCACAGGCCAAAAAGTTTGAGAACCACTGGTCTAAAGCATCTTGGAGTTATGCATATTCATAAGCTAATTTTCATAAAGCAGAGGTGGGTCCGTGACACATGTATTTTAGTGACATTTTAGGCCCACCCTGGGCACATGCAACCGCTTCCCCAGTCATCACCAAAAGGAGCTGCACACGAGACTAGTTACTAGCACATTTACCCAGCGTTGCTTGGGTCATCAAGGAAGGGCTCAGAGCAGGTGGTAGGAGGGTGCAGGAGGTTGGGATGTGTGTAGGGGCTGAGTGCAGGGGCTGGAGGGTGGAGTAGGAGTGGGGGTTTGGGAAGGCTATGCCTTCCCCCCATGTCTGCTGCCCCCCAGCAGTGTGGCTCATATGGAAGGAGACAACTTTCATTCCACGCACCGAAACACAACCCACATTGGGACAACCCGAACCCATCGTTCCCTTACTCTGGTTGGTTTGTGTCTCAACTTTGTTTTCTTTCACATAACATTGCTATGTTGCCATGTCCCTCTCACTTCCAGCGTTCAAACATGGACGGCCCGACTGAGAACGGGCACATAAAAATGATATGTGGATGCTTATGGATGCTTGGATATTTAATGTAAAAGCCTAAGCTTGAAAGTGTGAAAAGTGGCAGGGACGTCGGCGACTCGTGGTAGCCCTCAGGATGTGCACCGCCCTCCCTGCGCCCTTGCCAAAATTTCAATTTATAAATGGGGTGCTCCCTCATGCCCCCTCCCTATACCTCTGGGTGGCCCTCCCTGCATCTCCTCCCCCGCAGACATCAGCCATCTATGGCAGGGGGCATTACCTCACATCTGTCTGCTGGGGGAGGGGTATTCTTGCACCTTCCTCTGATGTTCAAAACTGGGCCCTGTCAGAGGTAGGATACCGGACTAGATGGACCACTGACTGGATCCAGCATGGCAATTACTATACCTTTACTCATGCAAAATTCCTATTGACGTCATGAGGAGCTTTGCCCCATTGTACTTAATCGGCATCCGTGACTCCTCTGTAAAACACTAGTGGCCTGCCTCATTCCAGAGGATATGTCTGCAATGGGAATTGTGCCCGGTCATGCAGGGTTGAGTTTCCCCCAAACTCTACTATGGAACGGCTAAGGAAACCAGAACCCTCTTCACAAGGTTGCCAAAGTTTCGCTACCTTGAGCCGTTGCTACTGCATTAGGTTGTACCCCAGAGGCAAATTATTATGATTAATAATATGCTATTTGTGTTAAGCCTGACATCTCCTTTCATCTCAGCCCCATGCTTACCATCAGCTCCGTAACAACAAAAAAAGGAAAGTTTTATTTCCTCCTTCCCAACCCATCATCTTATCACACAGCGGCTGCTTTGGGGAGTGTGCAGTAATCTGCGGAAAGCTCTCATGCTCTCACACCTACCACAACATGCAATATTAATTGGAATTATTACGTGTATTTACCACACTCGCAAGTCTAACCTTGTTAAAGGCCAGTGCAAAGATGTGGGATCAGTCCTGTCATTGGGAACATCCTGTGTGCTACCTCCTCTCAGAAATCAAAAGGAAAATTACCTCACTTTTATTAATCATCCTTTTTCTTACAAGATTTTACCTTTTGTTTTGCAGCACTTCACAAGGGGAAGGTGTGTTTTCAGTGCTGCTAGGAGATCTTGGCAGTTAATGGAACTCTTTGATTTTTAAATAAGAGTTATTCCTCTGAGTGTACAGTATAAACCTAACAGGCAAGGGACTGTGCCTTTAAGTTCATCAGTTTCCCCAATGCCGTACTGGAAGGATTGGACTGAAACTTTAAACATTTCTAGCCATACCTAGCATATGTATAATTTATAAGCCACACACCGTTTGCTGTCAAATAGGCGATTGATCTGACTCGGATCTCGTTAATTATCCTCCACATACATTATACGTTAACAGATCTTCAGTATACTGTGTATCAATATTAATAAGATTATAAAACACTATTGATAATTAGGAAGAGAAAGAGACCAGGCCTTTGATGCACTCTGTTACTAACGCCCCTGCATCTCTAGATTAAAAAGAGACCACTTTTCGTTTAATAATATCAGATCAGTACATCCATCTTCTAAAATGCTTTATTAAGAGAAAGCTAAGATTTGCATCCCTATGCAAAGGGCTATTTGAAATTGATTATGGAGGCATCATTGATGTGAGAGAAATTTGTTTCTCTGTCTCTATGAAAAGGGGGGTATCTAATAGGGCAGGAGGGATTTAAGGTGGAGCGCTGCACACTTTGATCTTTGATCAGTAAATTCCTGTTTTTCTTTGTCAGGCTGTATTTGGTGAGCCAGATTGTCTTGCTCTGGAGGAAATTAAATAAAATGTCATAATACTTCCTTTTTAAAAAAACACAACCTCTATATTATCCGACTCTCAAGAAAGAGAATGGCAAATTACAAGGCTGAATTAAATCCCAATATATTATGCATTTTCGATTGAATTTTTCCGTATGGGTTTGTTGTTTCTTTTCTATTTTTTGTGCTACCTGCCTTTTATGTTTTCATTAGAGTCATAAATTTGTTAACATCAAACAGCCCTCCTTCCCCCGCCACTAATTAGAACTCGGAAACATTTTGTATCTAAATCAAAACAGGTGAACTTTGCTTTGCCATGAATTTCATTCAGGGGGGAGGATTATGGCGGACCTGAAAGTCAAGGACTGAGTTCAGGTTCCGTATTACTCATCTCCATCTGTAGCCCATATAGCTAAACAGGCTTTGAAAGCAGTACGGAAACCATCTATGTGGGAGCTTATAATGTAGCCACCACCATGAAAAGAATCTGAGGGCAGTTAGTGAGAACAGTTAAGGCCCTGATCCCAAAGCCCACTGACATTAATGGCTGTCTTTCTATTGTCATCAGTGGGTTTTGGATCATGACTTTCGCTCCATTGGTGTTGCTAGCATTTGGAGCCATAGGATCGAGGAGTACCATGATGTCTTACCCTCCTCAGAGCAGGTCTAACCAATAGGCTGCATAAAACACCATGGTGGTCTCTTCAGAAGGGTAGGAATAGACCAGACGGCTTCTTCTCAGAGTAAGAGCAATGGTCCAATGCAGGCAGGGGCGGCCCATGATTATAGGCCAACCTGGCTGTTGCCTACGGCGCCGTCTTCAATGGGGTGCCTGGGGCGCCCAATGATGATGTCACGCCATTCACGGCCATGCAGGCGGGGGCGCTGATTGCACATTCCGCCTGGGGCGCCAGCTGCCACAGCCTGCCTTGAGCCACCCCTGAATGTAGGTACCTTTGCTTTGTGTAAGGGGACTGTTACCCCTTACTAAAACTCTGTGGGAGGTTTTTGGTTTACCAGCTTCAGAAGGGGAAGGGTTCACGAGACTGACAGACCCCAGAGACAATGGAAAGCAGCCAACACTCCAGCTCAGCCTGACTGACAGGTTGTAAGTGGGGATTGTTCTGGCTCTGTCTCTGAACAAACAAGCTGTGTGCAGAAGAGGTCCTGCAAAGACAGAGAGCTGAAAGAGGAGGACAAGAAGAAGTCCTGCAGCGACAGAACCAGACACAGACAGGCCAAGCAGTGCAGACCCTGTGTTGAGCAGCAGACTGGCAGTGCTCAGAAAGCCAAAAGGAACAGAGAAACAACACAAGGAGCTGGAACTGGCCAAGCAGCACAGCCTGCAGCTGGATGTGGTGAGCTACTGGGACCTGCAAAGTGTGGGGAAAGGCTCTGGACTGGGAGAGGGGTCTGGCCACTTAGAGACTGAGGCTGTGTGGTCACTGCCAGTGCAAGCGTGTCCAGCCTGCAGCCCCTTGCAGCACATCCAGGGCTTCTAAGGAAGAGACTGTGAACTGTCCTTACACTCTGCAGACTGCTGTGTTGATGTCCCTGTGCTACAGAGCAGGGCTGTGTGTTCTCATTTAACCATTCTCATTGTTTCTTATTCTATTCTCTTTAATCAGTTGATGTTTAATAAATTGTATTTGCTTTGAACCTTATGAAGTGATCACTGGGCCAAGAAGGCCTGCAGTGTAAAGAGAGCACCTCGGAGTGGGGACACCCTAACTCCTGCCCCTAGTGACTACAAGGTCAGGGATTAAGCCCCAGGAAACCTGGGCCCAGCCTTGTTGGGGTTTCAAGGGCTCTGCTACTCAGGAGAGTGGAGGGGGAGCCCTCAGGATCAGGGAGCCGTGGGGTAAAGGAAGTGGGAGCAGGGACTCAGATCCTTTCGCTGGTTCATTTCACCGGGGTGTATACAAGCCAGGAAAGTTCCCCACAAGAGCGGGACCATTCCCCCGCTTACATTTGTATTAACAGCAGGAACATGTGATGTTCATTGCTAGAAAGTGGCCCTGCATGTCCAAAGGAAAGCACAAAAATAAAACGAGACTACAGGATGACGCTCCATAGTCCAGCACCCTCAGGACCTGACCAGTGGCAATTCAGAGAATTTGCCAGACCACGGGCAGTAAAATTGTCTAGCAGCATTACCAGCACTTCCACTGCCTACTGGGCTCTTAGAAGACATTTAGAAGTAAATTAGAACTAAATGACAGCACAGAACACTCGGAGCCAGGACTGGTGGCTGAAAACAAACTTTATGGGACCACGGGAAACTTGGCCACACCCATGCTAAGTGGACGTCCAGCTAACTAAAATCATGCCGAACCACAGATGTTGCCAGACTAGAGAATGCCGGAGTAGAGAGGTTCAACCTGTAATGATAGTTCACATTTGCATCTTTAATTCCAAAGAGTGTCACAAAAATTCAATAAGATTTACATCAACCACTATCAGACCTTGCTTACTCCCCTCCATATGAGAGGGTTGGTCTGTAGGAATGCCAATCAATTTTTGAATGTGCAAGTGCCTGTTTAGCACAATTAAGTGCCTAATCAAGGGCCTTGTAAACTTACATACGCGTAATCATGATTCATGGGCAAGCTTTTATTTTTTGTAATGGTCTTGTTCTCAGTGCTCTACCAATTAAAATACTGTAAGAGAGGCATGATTTTGAAATCACACTGAACCTTAAAGCTTACAATTTGCTTTACTATAAAGCTTTACAGAGTATAAAAAAGACAGCCACACACAGAAAAATGTTCAGACAACTGACATAAGCTTGTTTAAAAAGGAGGGGAAATTAAACAGGGTTCACCAGGTTGTAAGAGGTACTATAAATGGTGTCTTTATAAAACTAACATACCTGATCATGTCTCACAAAAACATGGGTGTTGAACCTAATTTCTAGCTGTATTCTGCCAGCCCAAAATTCTGTTTGCTGTTTCAGTTCCATAGTATTCGTCCCTCCCTGATCTAAACTGCTTTGTGTCATTGCTGTCTGCTATTGAACACATCTCAGTTGTGGCTGCGTATTAGTTTCGTAGGAAAAGGCTTCTAGAGAGGCCTGATCCAAAGCCCACAAAATTCAGTGGAAAGACTCTCATTGACCTGAAAGGGCTGTGGATCGGGATCTACACGAATAAGTTGGCAACATGCCTTGAGATGAACGGTGCATCAAGTCAACACATGGTTACTAAAATTATGACCAATAAAAAAGCAATCATCTTCCCATATTGATCTGTGGGTAGTAGGTTAGTGGGTGGGCAAAAGACAGCTGGAGAAGGATTTTTCTTGCTAAGAGGATTTACAGAGGACCAGTTCAGCTCTTTCAGGTGACGAAGATCCAAGGAACTGAAAAAAAAAAAAAGTGAAAAGTGGAATAGGAAAAAAAAAAGCATCAATATTTTAAGATAATTAACAGCGGTTTAGGCATTGGACTTGAACTGAGGAAATCTGGGTTCAATCTCAGACTCTGCCATCTGATCCCTGTAGGGCAAGTCATCTACTCTTTTGCTCTCAGCTGCCCATCTGTAAAACCATGATAATAAACAGTTCAGCCTCCATTTTACAAACACCAGTCTTACAAAGAACCAGGTATATGAACCAATGTTCCCAACTGGGGGGAAAAAAACCATAACAAAAATCATGCTGATGAAGAACAAGTCAACAACCTTTCAAACTCCAATCACTTTGTGTGGGTTGAAGGAGCAGAAGAAAGGGATGCAGGGCACCCCCTACCTTACAACTTTGGCACCAAACCTATTGGAATTTCAAGAGGTTTGATTTTTATGGACCTCTTGATCTTGTGAACCCTCTCCCATTAGTTCAAAAATTAGGGAGTCTCCTGTCTTCCTTGCTTCGACCCTTAGACTGGCTTGTCTACTTGGTTTGTATACTGTTTAAGGCCAGGAATCTTTCTTAATTAGTGTCTGTACAGCACCCAGCACGGTAGGCCTGATCTCAACTGGAAGTCGGAGAACACAGAAACAGCTGGCTGTGTGTTCCGTGCAAAGATAGGCACTGAAGATGATCAACACGCATGGAGTAATCCAACCCAAATGTCTCATACTCTCCCCTATCAGTCTTACACAGATGGGACAGGAAAGGGGATGAGAGATTCTGAATGTGCAATGAACAATTGGCTACCACAACCCAAGGATGCTGTTCAATGTTTTACTTGGACATCCCAGAACCGATCAGCATACGTTATGTGACACTCTTACCAGAAAGACTAAAATGGTGTATGACTGAATTGTCCCAAGAAGTGATTTCTCCAGGGTAGGGGTGAAGCCCCACTGCTATCCATGCTGTGTTTGCTCTGCGGTGAAGTAGGAGTCTTCTGTTTCTCTTGCTGCCAGTTTGGTAGCCTTCACTGGGACTAATACACTAAAAAGGAAAAAACTGTATGGATCCTGTAGGCATCAGAGCATGCACTAAAATGAAACCCTTTGAAAGCACTGGTAGTACTCTGTATTTTCTCAAATTAGGGTAGTGGTTTACTGCTTCATAGCCTTTCTGACGGATTGTGCCAATTTATGGCATGGAACCTGTTACCCCAACCATTATTGCCCAGATGTTTGAAAGGATACATCATTACTGGGATGATGCCCCAGCTGGATGTGCAGCACAGAACGATTATTATGTAGCTCCTTGACGTGGTACCTCATAATGGCTCCGTTGTACTGGGCTTTGCATAATATTAAATCTTTTCGCTGTTATTACACAGGGTGCCGTAGGAAACAAAGGAAAATATTCTCACTTTTGAGTACCTTGCAACACTTCCACTTGTATTGTAAAGGAAATTAACCTTGGTTTATTTTTGTTTGTTTGTTTGGGCTGGAGAATGACATACAGGGCATTGAAACATGAATACAGATAACTTGATTTTGGTGTTTTTCCACTTTAATGAATGATAGAAATATCACCGGTTTAAAATGTTTTCTTCCCAAAGATATGAGATCTGGCAAATTTCAGCAAGAGGAGAATTTTGTGGCTGTGATATAATGCAAAAAACTCACAGATATAGGCTGCTGTCAGTAGAACTGCACCAGCCTGCCCATTAACTCTCCCTAGGATCGCAGTTGGCAGGCGTTTTAATTTTAAAATCCAAGACGGCTCATGGCTAGTGCTCGAGTCCTTATTCCCCTGGGTTTCTGAAGCCACTTGAGCCACTTGTCTGGAGCCTGTTTGCTTTGATCTCATCCCGAGTCGAGCGAGGCTGGAGAGCTCTACAGGGGAAATGGTGAATCGTGTGTTCCCATCTCATCCATGGCAGGAAATCAAGGAAGTGCTCCTGGGTTAAGTTCTCCCGCTCTCACCCAGAAATTAAAACTCTTTCATTAATCCAGGCTTAAAGTTTCAACTAGCTGCTGCTGCTTAAAATGGTAATAAATATTTCATACCCAATTGTGTTGCGTTCCTTGCTGTGTTTATTAAATGGAGTTTCTCATAATTCCAGTTATTCATTTTAATAGGTCAGGACTTGGCTGTGATTTAAACAGACCACTGAGGAAACAGCCGTGGTTAAACATTGTAACAATATGGATTATTAATTTAATTGGCCAGCTATTACTTGTTTTGACTCTGTGCTAACACATTTAGCTCAGTCTCTTGTGGCCTATAAACCACAAAGGTCATGACTTCAACATTCAGAAGAATGGGAAAAAGAGAATCAGGGTTGAGATTGAGGAAAAATAGAGAAACAGTGTGTGGAAGACAGAGTGGGGAAGGCTAAGGGCTTGCTGGAGGCAGTGCAGGGCAAAAGGGGATTTATTTAGTAGCTAAGCAATAGAACATCCTAAACCACCAGCTGAATCGGCAGCTGCTTTCAGTCAACATCCCTCTGAGGTGATTTCAGACAATGCTTTTACCTTTAGATATAATGATGTTAACCCCCCACGTTTAATAACACCATTATTTTATTTCTGATTTTTCTCTCAGATAGTAAAAAAAATATACCATGCAGTGAGCTCAGGTGTGAATAATCAGTGATAATATTTATAAGAGACTGAAAAGCCAGCCATCACTAGCTTTTTACATTTTTACAACACTTTTACTGAAAACCATCTTGGGTACTAGTTAGAGGCTAGTGGGGTGAGAGAGGTATATTCCAAAGAGCATGCTAGCAGAAGGGAACAGCTAGAGAAATGTGGGGTTTATCTTTTGTGCACAACACAGGCAGGACAATTTACACCACAGATGGCTCTGTTTTGAGCAGGGTCAAATTTTTCCATTGATTTTTATGCAAAACTCCCATTGACTCCTAATAGGAGTTCCGTGCATTGAATTGGGGGCAGGATGTGACCCATATTTGTCTTGGCAACTGTGTGTGCAGATTGGGCCGGGGGCTGGGTTTCCATATTCAGGCTTTTGCCAAGTATGGTCTGTGTTCAGCTTATAAAGGTGATCACTTTGATCTATGTAAGTACAAAGGTAGATGGAGAGATTAAGTAGACAGGCAGAGACATTTGGGTGTCTTTTTGTATGGTTTCTTCTCAACTATATATGCTTTGTTTTGGATGTCTGGAACAGGCTGGACTTTTCAGCGGGCCTGTGCCCCACAGACCAGAACCTTAACTAAAATTAATCTGGAACAAGCACAAAACCTTTGTCTGAACTGGCAGGGTCCAAACAGCATAATTAGGACAGGAAACACAACGTGCACATAATCAGGAATGGCCTAGCACAATACATCTCCTCTCACCCGTCTATTCTTACCCCCTCCCTGCAGGGTGACAGGACTTTCAAAGCAAGACATTGGGAGGCAGGGGAGGGAGGTCACAGGTGGAGGGGGTCATGGAGCAGGGGGAAGAGAAATTGTCTTTGAGAGCACAAAGCTCAGATACTTTGTGGTAAAGGGCTATGTGGGGAAATTTGCTTCTTTCTCTTCAGTGTGCCCCTTCCTCTCTTCTCACACTCAGACTCTTCTGTGCCTCTCCCTACCCTCTTCCCAATCTAGCTATGACTCTCCCAGATGCAAACCCAAACACCCAGATTCATTTTCACAATTCACTCAAGCCCCTTTTCTTCCACCCCTCTCACAACGCCTACAAATCTCCTCAGCTACAGCCAGTCTGTACTTTCTTATCCTATACACCCTTATGCCCAATCCCCTTCCTCATGCCTTCCAGTCGGAGAACCCCCTCCCGTCCCCAGATCAATCCACACGACCTTTGACCCCAAACTGGTCACTTTTCAGTCGCCTGACCTCCTCCCTCTCCCCCCACTCCAACTCTCCCACTCCTGTGTGCCCCCTCAAGCTTGAACTCCAACTTCCATCTTGGACAATCCCCCTCTGGGCTGCATTCCCAGCTCAGAACACACCTGCCTTCATCCTACTGGCTCAGAACCTTTCCCTTCCCATCCAGCTCCTCCAATTCCGATACACCCCTCCTGTAGCTAGGCCTAGAGAAGCAGGATCAGAGGCAGTGAGTTGGGACTGAGCTGGAAATGTAATCCACAGGTCTATTGGGTGTGGTGCACTGTCCCATTCAGTGGCACTTAGAATGAGTAAGCTCTACAGACTTACCTGAGAGCCAGCTGGCTTTTAATTCAAGCTTTAGAAGGCACTAAGCTCCAGAGGTCCCAGGTTTGGTTCCACCTGTTGGCATTACACAGAGACCCCTGAATCCTACCTTCTGATTTTGTTAGGGAGCATCTACACAACAACATTATTTCGGAATAACAATGCTAGCAATTCCATTATTTTAAAATAATGGAAAGCTTATTTTGAAATCTGTAAACTTAATTCCACGAGTAATAACACTTATTCCGAAGTAGCTATTTTGGAATAACAGTAGTGTGGACGCTCCACTGCTGCAATTTTGAAATAGCGCCTCCCCAGGTCCATTAAAGTAATTACTTCCCAGTGGCTCATGGGGCTCTAAATTGAGGTAGCACGTCCACATTAGGGAAACCTGCCTCGGACTAATTTTGAGGCGTCCCTATAGTATAGATGTGCTATTTCAAAATAAGCTATTTTGGAAAAATATTCGAAGACAGCTTATTTTGAAATAAATGTGTTGTGTAGATGTACCCTTCCTGTTTTGTTTTCCAATCCCTACAGAGCACAAAACATATGTTATTTCATTCACATCTGAACTCAGCTGCCCCAGTAGCAGGAATTTTTAAAAGCATGCAGAAAACAGAAAGGAACTATCCAATTGGATACAAAGGTACATACCATAATCACCTTTGCTGAAAAATTTGCATACAGATCTCAGCCTTTGCCCTAGCTTCACAGATGTTCCAATATGGGGTTTATTGTAAGACTTTTATAGACATGTGAGTAGTATTCCCTGTAAGCGGTGCTGTCGCTCAGGAGAAATTTGGATGCTGACCAGCTGATTAGCAGAGCACCTACAGCTAAGTTTTTGTTTCTACGGTGCACATTCACACATGCCCCGGAGCACATAGAACATTTATTCTGCACGTGGATGGAAAAGATTGGAGGGAACACTATATGTGCAGAACTGGATTCAGATTCTATATATCTTCCTCCAACGGTATCCCCTGGGAACTGTGCGCTTATGCAGCTGCCCAGAGCCAAATGTTTTATTTCTTCTGGTGGTGTACATTCACACATGCATCAGTGCACATAATAAAATTTATTCGCCAGGTGGATTGAAGAAATCTGCACATGGATAGAAACTTATTCTCCAAATTTGCAGGGATTTTGGGAACTGAGATTTTGGTTTGTTACATTATAGAGGTAGAAACCATTTGCACAGTTCATATCCCTCTCTGTTTTGAATTGTAACTCCTCCAAAGTCTCAGGGCATTCTGGACAGGAGTTTCAGTTTTGGCCCATCTATAAATCTGTATGTGATTTATGCTCATGACTCAACAATTCTGTATTGTCTTATAAGATAAGCTTATGGAGTTCTTTGGCATATGGATTGTCTCTCAGTGAAATACAATGGTACACACCACAAGCAGAGTCTTGTGAGTTGTGAACCTTTGCAACCAAAACATTTTTGGCAAAAAATGAATAATTGGTAAGAAAAACATCGAGCAAATTTGTGTAAATTTTGCCAAATTGTTTCAGTGAACTGCCACCTCTCCCAATAAAAAGAAAAAAATGGAAAACAATTATTGGAACATTTTTTAAATGAAATGTGTCCCTTTTTATTTGAAACAACTTTTCATTTTGAAATATTTTAATTATTTATTTTTTTAAAATATTAGGAAGTGCTCAGAATGTTTGGTTTAACCCTACCAGAATGTTTTTTTCCCAATGTTTTGATAAATAATTTTTTGGAAATATTTATCTAAATTCAATCCAAAACTTTTTCTAAAAAAATTCCTAGTAACTTGAAAAAAAAATCTGTGATTTGCCCGGCTCTAGTCAGAAGCTTTCCCTTAGGTTTTTGACTTCTGGGTCTCTGTGACGGGGTGCCCCCGTCCCTGGGTGCGCCCGCAGACAACCCCGAGAGCCGGGGGAAGAGAGCGGAGACCGGCTCGCTCCCCCGGCAGTGCAGCGCATGCACCCAGGTCCACCGGCCGCATTTAAAAAGCGGCTGGACCAGCTGGTTGGGGGCGGAAGCGGCGGAGAGCGTGGGGCTGGCCGGGGCGTCCCAGGAAACGACCGCAGACGCCGGCCGGGGGAGGACCCCGGCGGGGGTGGCTGGGAGCAGGGAGTCAGCCAGGGTGTCCCCGCGGACGACCGCAGACGCCGGCTGAAGGAGGAAGCCGGCGGAGAACCTGGGCAGCAGTGGCGGAAGCAGCTGGGAGCACGGAGCAGGTCCAGGCGCCCCAACAAGTAGCGTGGATGCCAGGCAGCGGGCAGAGCGGCCCCCAAAGCCGAGAGTGTGGAGACGAGTGGCAGGCGCCGCGGCAGGGCGACCCGGGGTGCCGAGTCGGCAGAGGCGGCCAGGGAGGTCGCTAGGAGGCGAAGGACTGGGACGCCAGGGGAAGAGCAGTCCAAATCCCAGGACGTGCACTGGACCCAAAGGCGAGACGGCCCAAGATGCCGGCCCCTTGAGCGGCACTTCCGACAGACCCGGAGGGGCTGTGAGTAACCCCCCGACGGGCGCCGGGTCCTCCCCATCCCCGATTACGGGGACTCTCCCCCAACCGTGGCGAAGCGGACGGCTTGCTGGGCAGTTGGTTGGTCTCTCCCAAATAAGTTGGCACAGACTGTGACCCAACCCCCCCTCAGAGCGCAAGCCTAGAGCAAAGCTAGGGAGTGGGGCCTCCGTGCAGTAAACGCAAGGACCCATTCCCACACGAGTTTGGGGGGGGCGAAGGGGGAGGATCTGTGACAGTCTCCTAGATGATATTGATAAAGCTGACTAATATACCACTGTAAGATGTCCTGAAAGTTTGACAAAATGTGGATTCCATAGTAATTCATAGATATGTCTCCAATCATCAGGAGATGAATCCAATGTATGTATGCAACTTCTTAAATATCATCATGGTCTGTAGAAGCTGTCCTTTCTCAGCTGCAGCAGAGATCAGATCTTTTCTTTTTTCTGCTCCTTGAGATATATCCAGATTCTCTATTGGTCGACCTAGAATTCAGAATACTTTTTTCTATGCAAGTCAATGGACCAGATTGTAAATAAAAATATTTTCCAGTAGCTGCAAAACTACCTTAGTTAAACCCATACCTTATAGCTCCTGGTAGCTCAGCACATGAATATCTGAAAAGTCCGTTCATCTTTTAATATGTAAATCCTTACAAGCAATGAAAGAAAGATGTGGAGAAATTGGAAAGGGTACAGAGAAGAGCGACAAGAATGATTAAAGGTCTAGAGAACATGACCTATGAAGCCAGGCTTCATGAACTAGGCTTGTTTAGTTTGGAAAAAAGAAGATTAAGGGGGGACATGATAGCGGTTTTCAAATATCTAAAAGGGTGTCACAAGGAGGAAGGAGAAAATTTGTTCCTCTTGGTTTCTGAGGACAGGACAAGGAGTAATGGGCTTAAAGTGCAGCAAGGGAGGTTTAGATTGGACATTAGGAAAAAATTCCTAACTGTCAGGGTGGTCAAATATTGGAATAAATTGCCAAGGGAGGTTGTGGAATCTCCCTCTCTGGAGATATTTAAGAACAGGTTAGACAGACATCTGTCAGGGATGTTGTCGACGGAGCTTGGTCCTGCCTTGAGGGCGGGGGGCTGGATTCGATGACCTCTCGAGGTCTCTTCCAGTCCTATGAGTCTATGAATGAAGGGTTTGGGTAAAGACCAAAAGAAGGATTCCAGACTCTCCAACTAAATCTCATTTCTTTTCTTGATTCAGTAAAGGATTGTAGTTCCCTATGAAGAATTTTCAACAGAGCCTTCAATTTTTGCTGCCTTTTGGAGCAAGGGCAGCCAGCTATAGCTCATTAATCTTTACAACACTTAATGGGATGCTCCAAAGCAGGGTAATCAATTATTTTTTGTCAGGTTCCAAATGTCTTGGTCAAGGTATAGTCAAGGATCGGAGTCCAAAGAAAATAACACAAAATCAATGATAATAAGTAAATAAATAGATTTCATTCAAATGCACCTGGAGGTCTGAATTTGGCCTGCAGTCTGACTATTGACTACTTCTGCAAAATGAACATCAGACCTTTTCCCTCCTAAATAGATTTCCTAAGCAGGAGCCCGATGCTATAACCATTGTCCATGCTAAATAGCCCATGTAATATGAAACCGGATGGAGGAGGGGTGCTAAGCAAGGCAGGGGGCCAGCTCTGTGCCCCAGGAGGGGCAGAGTTTGAGCTAGCCTCCCTCAGGCAGCCCTCAACACTGCCTGGAGTGTGCTGCATAGGGTACTGGCAGCAATTTAAAGGGCCAGAAGCTCCCAGCCTTTTTAAATCACCAGGTCCCAGGGCAGTTAGCCCCTTTGTCCCCCCCGTCAGCGGGCCTGTATGAAACTATTTCTGTGAGTAAATGCTACTCAGAATGAACAAAGATTGACAGACTGGGTCTGATGACAGGTTGGGCACAATGTAAATTGGAAGATGTACCTAATGTTGTCTTTTCCTTATCCTTGTTATAGAGCTCAAGTCTGGGGTTTTCAGAAGCATTCAGCCTTGAGCTAACTCCATTCCCACGTTGATGCCAACAGGACCGATTTCAACAGGAGTATGGTCAACCCAATACTGAGCACTTGTTAAAATTATACCCTAAATAGATATCCAAGGCTCCATGCTGTTAGGATGTCACGGTCACCGTTTTTTCTGATGGGGCCAGCCAATATTTCCTCAGATTCCCCCCGAGAAAAAAGACTAAATCTAAAAGCCAATGCGCTGTCCCTCTCTGTGACTCAATTTTGGGGTGTCCTGCTTTAGAAGCCAATAGCCGGGATGTTGAAGAGTCACAACTCGGGTTGAGCTACTTGGGAAGACGGAAAAGCTCAGCACGTCACAGGTTGTGCTAGTATGTTTCTTAAATTGGTAACCCCCAAACGTGGCCTTTATGGAAAATTTGACCCTCTTTGTTCCTATGCCAGAGCTTATCCGTCTGCATCACAGGACCAACATGTCACAGGCAGGGCCAAATTAAGAAAGGGGCTCCAGGGCAGTGGTCACCAACCTGTAGATCAGGATCCACTAGTAGATCTTGGGGCCTCTGATAGGAGACCCTGACTGGTTTGGCCAAGAGGCTACCAAGCGCATCACTTCAGCTGCCTTTCTCCCTACTTCTACACACCTCCTGCCCTTTGCCTCGGAGCTGCATCCTCGCACCCCTGGGATCCTCCGGCTTGCTGTGCAGGGCTGAGAGGAGGGGGCGCTGATGTCAAGGTGCCCCTCTCCCACCTCTGTATCTCCACAGAGCAGAGCGGGGGCACAACAGGACTTGGGATGGAGTTTGCTGGCTACTTCTGAGAGTGGTCCAGGGCCGGGGCAGGGGTGAGCTGGTCTTAGCTTCACTGCACCACCACCGAGGAGCCACCTGAGAGAAGCAGGGCCCAGCTGGAGCCAGTTCCAAACCCTTACCCCAGTCATGAACCCCCCTCTTGTACCCCAATCCCCTGCCATAGTCCTGAGCCCCCGGACCCAAACTCCCTTACAGAGCCCGTGCCCAGAACCCCCTCCTGCATTCCAACTCCCTGTCCCAGGCTTAGCTCAGCGCCTCTCTCTCACTCCAAATCCCATAGCCCAAGACCAGAGCCTGTGCCCCAAGCCTCTTGCCCTGCCTGGTGAAAGGGAGGGAGGATGGGAAGGGAGGGAAGATGGAGTGAGCAGGGGCAGGGCCTCAGAGACGGGGCACAAAGGACGCTTGGCAAGGGTGTTTCGGTTTGAGGTACATCCTGGATTGCACTTAAATTCAAAAAGTGATCTCATGCTTAAAAAGGTTGGAGACCCCTGCTTTAGAGCCTGCAGTCCAGGGCCCCAAGCTTGTGTGTGTGTGTGTGGGGAAGGGGGGGGGGGAGGGCGCAGGGGGGCTGCAAAAAAATCTCCAGGCTGCCAAAAATACAGACATTTTTGTGAAGCCCCATTAGTCCGAGGCCCTGGGCTGCAGGCACTAAGGGCCCCTGTGCATTATCTGACCCCGCCCGGACAGGGAAACGGGAGAATAGAATCTCTGTGCACTGCCCCCCACACGCCGCCATTGGCCTGGAGCTACACTGCCATGAGCACCCCAAGAAGCTCTGTCACAGCACTGCCCTCATCTGCAGGTTCTGCCCCTGCAACTCCTATTGGTCGGAAATTCTGGCCAATGGGAGCCGAGGGGGGAGATGCTTGAAAGTGAGCATGGGGCAGCAATGGGCCACAGTGAGCCACTTGCTTCCTACCACCATCAAGGGGTAACTTCCCCAGGGAAATGCCCCACAGTCCCACCTGCCTGCCCCAGCCCTGAGCCCCCTCCAGCAACTCAACCCTCTGTCCCAGCCCTGAGCCACCTCCCGCACCCCACTTCCACCCAGACCCCACACCTCAACCCCGTGCCAAGGTCTTGAGCCCCCTTCTGCACCCCAAATGCCTCATCCTCATCCCTACCTCAGAGCCAGCCCCCCCAGTTGAAAACCTCAACCAGCAGTGGGTAAGAGGCAGCTAGCGGGCCAGTTCCAGCCTGCCAAGCCACAGGATCCGGCCTAGGGCCACCTTACCAGCACCATTCCTACAGAGCTGGGGCAGCCGCTTTAAACAGCAGACCACTAATTGCAGTCTGGGCAGGGAGGAGAAAGCTTCATGCACTGTCCCCACCCCTTAGCAAAATCCCTCAGCTCCCATTGGCCAGTTTCTGGCCAATAGGCGACGAGAAATTTTGCGGCAGGCTCGGGCAGCAAGTGAAGTCTCCTCACTCCCCCCCCTCCTTCCTCCCTGTGCTGGAACAGAGCCACATGGAGCTGTGTGCGCAGCGCACAGACAGGAAGACTCAGATTCCTGCAGGACTGCTGGCTAGGAGCCACCTAGAAAAGCACCTCCCAGCTGGAGCCTGCCTCTGGCACCCCACCCCCTCTCTATCCCAAACTACCTGCCCCAGGCCACCACCCAAACCCTCTCCTCCTCCTCCTCCTCCTCCAAGTGCCAACTCCCTCCCAGACCCCGCACACCCTCCTGCACCCCTCCCCCAAGCCAGAATCCTCTCCTGCACCCATAACCCCTCCTGGGCTCTGCCCCAGATGATAACCCCTGCCTTCACCCAAACTCCCTCTCAGACCCCATACGCTCCCCTGCACCCCAAGTCCTCTATCCCAAGCTCCTTTCTACACCCCACCTGCCGTCCCAGACCCTGCACCCCTCCACAGAAGTGCAGCCCGTGACCACTTACCAAAATCTTGTCATGGCCCCGTATTAAAAATTATTGCCCAGCCCTGCCTCAACCTTTCCTGGACTCACCTTCCTGCCTCAACCCACAGCCCCATCCTGAAAACCCCTTATTTTTGGCCCCACCGCAGAACCCTGAGGACCCTACAAAATCTAATAGTCCCGGTCCCCCAGAAAAGTTAATCCTGCCCTGATCTCAGGGGGACATAATAAAGTAATAAGGCCCATTAAATGCTTGGACAGAAAGTGCTGCATTAGAAGAAATTATTTTAAAATAACCCTCTAAAGAAAGGGGGCTGAGTCAAATTCTGAGTACAGGTACTAGGCAATTCTTGTTGATTTCTGGGAGCTCAAGTTTTTTAGGGAGAGAGGTGTGCCCTTAAGAAAATGTATGGGTATAACAATGGTCACAGAAGCCCCCATGTAACTCACCCTCACCTGCCTTCCATTTAACATTCACAGTCTTATACTACTAAGTGAAATCAGAACAAAATATGGTAATTAATCCATTGTGCATTCAAGGATTCAGGTTTGAGCAGCAGATGGGAAAAGTTGTGGATCATAACCCCATACAATATTTGACAGAATATCAGTCAAATATAGTTCACACATCTTCGTGTTTCTGTCAGTCCCTCTTATCTAAAGTTAATTTAAAGTGACAAGAACTACATTAGCACTTTTCAAAGGGTAATGCAAACTTTAGAATATTTGCTTCAAATCAATACCCACTCAGACTCCTAAGTGGTCTAACTGGCAAGTCTCTGCTAGTGATTTTCACTTTGTTTTTATGTTAAATTTGGCAACTGTTGCAGAGGCTTAAAGCTCAGGTTTTAAACAATTCACATCAAAAGTGTTTTAAAGGAAATTGTGCCTGTTTATTCATTCCCTCTCTCTCATGTGTGCTCACACCCAGTATAAGGTTCCTGATATCAAGGAAATTTTGGCACACTTATTTGTGGAACCTCTATAGTCCACAAATAGAACCTATTTGGGGTGCCAGCCCCTATGTTATTTCGATTATTATTCATTATTTGTACTGCAGTAGCTCTTCAGTGTCCCAGCTAACACCCCATTCTGCTAAGATTCAGGCTAATATGTAGTCAGAGGCAGTCTCTGCTCCAAGCAGCATACAATCTAAATACAGCCGGTCCCTGACTTATGAACGAGTTATGTACCAAACACTAGGTCGATACTTGATCTGTTCACAAGTCGGATTACATTCACTTACGTATGGCCACGCTGTTCGTAAGTGCGGATTTCGTTTATAACTCGGGGACCGGCTGTATAGAAGGTTGATCATAAATACGAACGGTCATAAGGTGATACGTTCATAACTTGGGGACCGGCTGTAGATGAGAAAAATGAAGAATTGAAGGAAAGAAACACACACTGAGGTGAAGTCAATCATAGAATCATAGAATCATAGAATAATAGGACTGGAAGGGACCTCAAGAGGTCATCGAGTCCAGCCCCCTGCCCTCAAGGCAGGACCAAGCTCCACCTACACCATCCCTGACAGATGTCTATCTAACCTGTTCTTAAATATCTCCAGAGAGGGAGATTCCACCACCTCCCTTGGCAATTTATTCCAATATTTGACCACCCTGACAGTTAGGAATTTTTTCCTAATGTCCAATCTAAACCTCCCTTGCTGCACTTTAAGCCCATTACTCCTTGTCCTGTCCTCAGAAACCAAGAGGAACAAATTTTCTCCTTCCTCCTTGTGACACCCTTTTAGATATTTGAAAACCGCTATCATGTCCCCCCTTAATCTTCTTTTTTCCAAACTAAACAAGCCCAGTTCATGAAGCCTGGCTGTAAGAGAACTGTAATGGAGAACTTACAGCAGCTAGATTATCTGACTCCCAGCCTCGGAGAGCAGACCATGCTGTCATAGTATTGTTCTATTGAAAAGCAAAGGGACTACAGAAATGGAGCTGCCTCTCCTTAACAAAGACCCACCTCTGCTTTTACTACTGAATTAACTGGTTATGTGTATTGCTGCTACTTGTTTTCACATCAAGGAATAAAACACCAGGCTCTCTATGGCACTTCAGAAATGATGGATTAGCATATCCTTGGCATTCAGATGTCCCCCAAACTCCTCAGGGTTGAGGGACGGTATGAGTTAAGATCATAATGAGAATACTATAGGTTTAAGTCAAAGGTTTTCAGGTATCTAAAAGAGTGTTATGAGGAGGAGGGAGAAAATTTGTTCTCCTTGGCCTCTGAGGATTGGACAAGAAGCAATGCGCTTAAACTGCAACAAGGGAGGTTTAGGTTGGACATTAGGGAAAACTTCCTAATTGTCAGGGTGGTTAAACAAGGGAATAAATTGCCTAGGGAGGTTGTAGAATCTCCATCACTGGAGATATTTAAGAGCAGGTTAGATAGCACCATCTAGACCAACCTTGATAGATGTCTTAGTCCTGCCTTGAGGGCAGGGGACTGGACTTGATGACCTTTTGAGGTCCCTTCTAGTCCTGTGATTCTATATCCTCAGTACTCACTATGCCATGATTGATCATAGAACTGGGCTTTGGTGAACTGGAAAATAAAGGAATGGTTAGATTAGTAGGGCCTGATTTTCGAAGCTGCTGAGTACCTGTCGTTCCCATTGACTTCACTGGGATTTCTGGGTAAAAAAATCAAGCCTCAAAGCCAATGTTTCTCAAAGTGGGCCACAGACCTGCTTTGGCAAAGCCTTGAGCGGTCCGCCCTGCTTTGTTTACCTAAAGGGTGTATGGACACAGAGCCTTGCAACTCCCATTGGCTTTGGTTCACCATTTCCCGCAGCTCCCATTGGCTGGAAACAGCGAACCGGAGCCAATGGGAGCTGTGAGGCACCATGGCTATGGACACTTTAGGTAAACAAAGTGGCCCGGGCTGGCTAGTGGCTTTCCCAAAGCAGGCCCACGGCCCGCTATGAGAAACACTGCTCTAAGCTCTGTAGAAGACTTTTCTCTTACGTACCTTGCATTTTGTTAGGTAGGGTGCCCTTAGTGAGTCCTCTTTTATCATTTCCTAACAGCAATGTTTGCAAAGGATCCCATGTCAGAGCTGAGACCCTGTGAGAGAAAGAGACCTACCTTATCACTCTATCTTGTAGTCTGTATCAAACATGCTCCAGTATGTCACACCTGGAATCTTCCTAATACGCCACTTAAAAAATTGAGGCCAATATTGTCAAACCCAGATACCTCAAGGGAAGAATCTACATCCCTCTGCAGGCACCAAAACACAAGCCATTTTTTTCAGAGATATTGAAGACCTACAGCTGTTATATATTATGGTGCTGGGCACATGTGACGGGGCACTCCCGCCCCGCACTCAGAGCGCGCTGGGGGACGCCGGGCGGACACACCGGGGGGTGGTGAGCACGGTCAGGCCCGCCACGTCGGGCTGCATGAACGCGCCGGCAGTCGGCGCGGGGAGCGTCGGGAGGCAGAGGGCGCCGACTGGCAGGGCCCAGGAGGGAGGGGCCGGCGAGGCGCGGGCTGATGAGGTCACGGGGGAAGGGTGGCTGGAGAGCGTCGCCGGGGGAAGTGACGGAGAGGGGGGCGGAGCCAGCGGGGAATTTAAACCCGGGGTCGGCACGGTGCAGGGGGGGAGGCGAACGGAGCAGGAGAAAGGAAGAACGAGGGAGAGGTGAGACGGGAGATCATAGGAGGGACGGGCCAGGAGGCCTGGTGGAGTAGGAAGCGGCCCAGGGCGGGGTCGTGGAGCCCGTGAGCAGGTGCGTTTTGGGCCATTCCCCCATCCACTAGGGAGGGACCGTGGGTCCCTGCCTTTAGGGCCCTGGGTCGGGGTTCGGAGAGGGGGTGGGCCCGAACCCCCCTACTCCGCTGACCGCCGGATTCGGCTCGGGTGGAAGCACGAGCGTGCGCAATAAAAGGGCCATCGGCCGTGGTGGTGGCTACTTATGCTTGACTCTCTGTGATAGACTAGTTTGTAGTTGACTCTCGGTGACGAACCTGTTCACAGCACATCACAAAGGAATAGAATTATTGTTTGGTTTTGTTGTTAAACATCATCACTCTATTCCATTCTCCTACATACTTCTGTTGCATTATTCACTAATGATTTGTGAAGAAGCAGTAGTTTGTGTTTTTTCTCTGATTTCAGTATACTATACCTATTTTCTAATAGACACTGGGTTTTTGTAGTTGTGCATTAAATGAGTGCAATGAAACTGCTGCAAAAAAGAAAGGCAACCATTATTCTCAATTATCAACACTAAGATGTGTAAGAACCATGGCAAAAAAAAAAATCATCACATTTTTTGCCTGCGCTGAAATTTTAATTTATCATACATTTTAAGAATGAGGAATCAAACTCAGATACAATCAAATATAGAGAACAAAGAATCAAATACAGAGAACACAGAAGGTGAAACTCCCACCAGATGCTTTTGAAAATCTTGATGAAACTTCAGATTTTGACAATAATGGGCAAAATTTGGAACTTCCACCAGATCTGTATTTGGTCCAGCTTTTGACTGTTAGAATGTCTTTCATTTGTCTTGAAGCGTTTTTTAATCATCATAAAATTGATTCAATAAAAAACCTTATGTGGCAGGTAAACTTAATTATTACCCCTGATAGTGTGTGACAGAGGTCAAAACAGCAGGATGGAGAAATCCTGACTCTCCATCATTCGAACCATACTGCCTCCTACATAAGTGGAAGAATTCACTTTCAACATATTTGCTTTGTATTTATTTGTAATGTTTAAGTCTACATAGTCTCTTAATTATTTGGGATCTTATATACAGTTTTTAACTCTTTTTTAAGTGACAGCGCTTTTTAGTTCACTTGTCTCTGTTTAAAAAAATAACTTAAAAGAAGGAAAGATCAGAAGATTAAACAAATTAATGAGAGAGAAGGATGCTTAAAAGGCTTTCAAAGTATTTTTCTTGCAATACTAATATGTAGATTTTTTTTATTAGCAAACATGAGTTCACAAGTCAAATTAGCACTAGATTTGGATCTGAAAATTTAATGTTCAAAATAATATTTATATACAAAAACAGTTCAATCTTGATTTTTTTCTGACATCAAAATGTACGTTTAGGTGGGTGGCAGTATCACTCTTAGTCTTGCTTTAATATTTCACGTGGTGTGTGCACTTTGGATTAGAAACATTCAGAGGCAGGAAGGGTATGTATCTTCACACAGTATGGGGAGCAGGACTGCTGAACTGGAAGGACTTCTGAAAAGTGAAATGTACATTTATATACACTCCATGAAACCATAAATTGCTCAGATTTGGAAACTGAGGGCCAGTGTGTGTGTCGATTTCTTAAGAGGATAGCAAAGCACAAAGAGTTCTT
Organism: Pelodiscus sinensis; assembly: GCF_049634645.1. Lineage (NCBI taxonomy): Eukaryota > Metazoa > Chordata > Testudines > Trionychidae > Pelodiscus > Pelodiscus sinensis. The sequence goes on from NC_134718.1 coordinate 65,278,515, forward strand.
TACTGTTTTGGAAGAACCAGGACAGAGCGCCAACGACGACACATTTAGGACACCACACATTGATAGTGGTGGATAAACTGAGGCCCATCAGGGTTCTAGCTTTGGCCCCTGAGACATTTTGTTTACTGTGGCTCATACAGGATTGCCAGACTCTGCTGGTTTCAATCCATGTATTTTTTTTCCAGCTGGTGTTACTAAAGTGACATGCACGTAAAGCAAGTGCAGTGAACTGAGGTGTGTGCTAATTACACATCACACTGACTGTGAGCCATGTGCTTCTTCTGTAGCCAGTCAAAGCACAGAAGACTAAATTCAGAGCTAGTGTGAGCGAATGCAGCCGCTGGACTTTAGTGCGGTTATCTCTACTGATCCCAGTGCTGATTTGTTTCAAAAGGACCAAGTTGAATGGTAACTCAGGTGGGGATTTCTGTCACCCGTCAGGGTGTCAATGGGAAAATGGGGCTAGGTAGGCACAGGAGTAACACAGCATAACTTGCCCCAGGTTTTGTGCAAAAAACCCTTTTTTCTGCAAGATCCTTATGTCCCCAAAAAGGAGGTATACCGATCTTGCAGTAAATGGGGTTTTTGCGCAAAAAGGAAACGTTCACACCGCTTCTTTTTGTGCAAAAGCCCCTTGCGCAAAAAGAAATGGCAGAAAACATGTTAATGATGTCGTGACTTATGCTAATGAGTTCCTCATTAGCATATTTTCTGCTGCAAAAATGTGTAGTGTAGATGTAGCCTCAGAGTAAGGCACGAGAGCCCAATCCCCTCAGCTCCCAATACTGTACCTCGGGAATATACCATCTAATTCCTTAATTGGTTCACCATTTTATCAATGGAAAGTTGACATACACCAGCATTTATAAAACCTGGGCAGATTTGCCACACATTTCATACAAGTTCACTGGTAAACACAGAATAAAAGAATATAGAATTTAAGTGGCTACAAGTGTTAGGCAAAAAGTCAAAGTAGTTACCAAAAGAAAAGAAAACAAACAGTCAAAACCCTGAAACCTAATAGACTGGCAACATCTAGACAAACTGTTTTTCTCACCCCGCTAGATATTGCAGGCCATAGTACACAGATCACCTTTGAAGTCTGGCCCAGTCCCTTCTGCTGGAGTCTTCAGTGTGTCCATGTTGCTTGCAGCATGGTGGGGTGAGAGAAGGACCAAGCATGGCTCCTGTGTGTGGTTTTTATACCCTTAGGCTATGTCTACAGTGCAGGCTTCTTGCGCAAGAATGGCCATTCTTGTGCAAAAACTTGTGGCGCATCCACACTACAAGCTCATTCTTGCACAAGAAACTTTATAGTAGATCATCAGAAGAGAGGGCTTTTTGCACAAGAGTTATTCCTCTCCCCATGAGCAAGAGCTCTTGCGCAAAAAGGCTAGTGTGGACGGGAAGAGGGGTTTCTCGCGCAAGAAACCCCTATGGCTAAAATGGCCATCAGAGCTTTCTTGCACAAGAGAGGTCCACACTGTCATGGACGATCTTGCGCAAAAGTACATGGCAGTGTGGACCTGCTCTTGCGCAAGAACTCCTGTGCAAAAAGTTCTTGCGCAAGAAGCCTGCAGTGTAGACATAGCCTTATTCTACATGCTTGGGAAACACAAGTCCAGGCAAGTTTGTGGGCATAGCTGAGTTTCCAGGCAAAATTGAGTAATTACCCTGGTACAGCCCTGGTACAGCGAGTTGTCACATTGTAGCTCCCTTGCCAGACAGCGGCCCTTGATAGCTGCTTCACACCCTTCAAGGGCATTGGCTGCTCTCCTTGCTCTTGTCTCCAGGGAAACAAACATCTGGCCAATGCCCCAACAGACAGCCTGTTTCAATGACAGCCATACAACACAATCTCATAACTTCACATGCACTTATGATACAGATGTGTAGCTAGAGAAATGACTTTCAGCACATCATCACCTTTTCCCTGATACCTTACATGGCATGCTCTATATGTAAGATCTCAATGGTATAGCAATGAGGAGTATGGGAGTTACAGGATGCTCCCATAAGGTACAGAATATCGCAACCACATTCTGCTCTAAAAATAGCAATTGAAGCTGGGATTGGGTGAGAGAGTAGCACAAATACATTTGAGTCTACAGGTATGTCTACACTATGGCTGTGTCTAGACTAGCAAGTTTTTCCGGAAAACCAGCAGCTTTTCCGGAAAAACTTGCCAGCTGTCTACACTGGCCGCTTGAATTTCCAGAAAAGCACTGGCAATCTCATGTAAGATCGTCAGTGCTTTTCCGGAAATACTATGCTGCTCCCATTCGGCCAAAAGTCTTTTTACGAAAGACTTTTGCGCAAAAGGGCCAGTGTAGAGAGCAGAGATTTGTTTTCTGCAAAAAAGCCCCAATCGCAAAAATAGCAATCGGGGCTTTTTTGCGGAAAAGCGCGTCTAGATTGGCCACAGACGCTTTTCCGCAAAAAGTGCTTTTCCGTTAAAAAACTTTTCAGTTAAAAGCATTTTCGGAAAATCATGCCAGTGTAGACGTAGCCTATGAGTACGGGGTGTGATTCCCACCTTGAGCTAGCATACTAAAAACAATAGTGAGGCCACCGTACAGGTATCAGTAGCATGTGCCCTCTTCCCTAAGTATGAGCCCACAGCAGGTTTGTATTTGGGGCTGTTTTACTGCTGCTGCACATGCTAATGCAGTCACCCCACTGATTTAGCATCCTAGTTCTGTTGAGAGCTAGCACAAGCGTGCCTGCCCGAGCAGGGAATCATACCTCTAGCTCACAGCATAGACATAGCCTTAATTACTCTTTCCTTGGTCATCAGTGGAGCTTGATCCCATGACCTTTAGCTAGAGTAATTGCAATAGCTAGTAATGGTAGTGGACTCCTATCTTCTTAAAAAAGACTAGAGAAGGACAAAGACCCATGTTGTGATAATGTGCATTGCAGAAGAAGAGTGTGTTGAAAAGCTCATAAGAAAACTTCTGCGGCACCGACTTCTCAGCTGATTTGTCAAGTAAGAAAGTTCAGAGCACCAGCCAAACTTCTGAAACCATCAAACATTTGGGTGACACTAGGGCATTTTAAATCAAGAGAACCAACACGGCAGCTACATTTTCACAATTTTTTTAGTGGAATGTAGCATTTTAGTTACCAACAATCTGTATTTTTTCCCCACTTGGATTAAAAAATATATACTCCCAAAATATTGCAAGGAATGCCGTAAAGTGGTTTAAACTAAATTCTGATTACACACACACACACACACACACACACACACACACATGCTATTAAAATACTTTTATCTCATTGAAGACATTTGATACTTATTAAAATATTATTGCTCTAAGGCATATTTTGATTTTCTGTCTAAGACTGTTTGGAGAGCCTTGCTACTGAGATAACAACAAAGAAACTCTAAACTTGAAGTATAGGGAAAAAAAAGCCCACATGAAAGATAATATGTTCCCTATTAGTCTGGTATCATTTTCCCTGGGACTACATCTTTCCAAATATAGCAAAAGTTTAAAAATAAAAGCCCATTTTCGGTAAAAGCGACACCACAGGGTACTTCTAAACATTTTTTTTTGCATTCAAAACTGCTAGTGTGATACTTCATTAAGCAGTTATCAAGTGGCTATTTTACTTCAAAAATGTATTTACAGTTTCAAGATCTATGCTAAGGAGAAGACAATCAACAGTGCTACATGTATCAAAACATACAGAGTTAAACAAATCCAGTCGGCATGCCCTAACAATGCTTTTAAAATTTGAAAAAGCTACACTTTCCCCCTCCTTCAGATGAAAGCATTTTGGGAAGCTGGAGAGTAATCATGTGTAATTTTAAAATGATTGAAACCTTTTAGAAACTTGTATATGCATTTGATGTATTTTTTCTTCTTTTTTTTACATTTGATGTGTGTGTTTTTACTTTGGTTTTTTGAGTCTCAGTTTATACCACCTGACTTGATTCGTACAAACCTTGGTGAGAGCTGATTCAAGTGTTATCTTGGCTAGAAAAAAAAAATCCATAACACTGCTCAGCTGAAATCTGAGCTCCTTTTAGTTGCAAAACTGTTAGTTCAGATGAGTTATTTAATTTTTACTGAAGGTAATTAACGTCCATTTGGACTGATCCTTATTGCATACAATAATGCTCTTTAGTCAAGGGAAAGGAAAACACTTACTGTACATAAAACAGAGTAAGTAGCATGGGAGCATAAGACAATCCCAGATTCACAGCCTCACCTCATTCCTATAAGACTGAATTTTAAAAACACAATAGCTACCTCCAGAGGAGAGAGATGTTTAAAATAGACACAAGATTAGTGAAAGGTAAACTATGCCTGTTCCTCTGGATTTTGTTCATTTATTGTGTGTTGGCATCAGTTATATAAGATTTAAGAAAAAAATATTGTCTGAATTACTGTAACACACACTTCTAAAGCATCCATCACCACAGCAGCTGTGCTTTCTATTCACAGATTATACAAAATATATTTAAGGGAACAAAACAAAATCTGTGGAGAAATGCAAAGGTTAAGGAGCTACTGAGTTAGGAGGGAAGTTGCATGGCATTAAGAGAAAGAATCCACATCAAGGGACTATTATTTTAATAGCAAAATAAAATCTCTTTTTCATTCAGCAGTTCTTTTTTCCATACAGGACAGTAGACATTAGAAAAGGGACACAACCCTAGGAATGTAGTAACCCAAACCCCATTAAACATGCATGGAGAGGATTTTCAGCCTGCTGTGCAGGGAGTTACATGCCCAAGCTCTGTTAACAACAATAATTGTGAATATAATTTCCTGTGCGTTGTGCTGAAAATTCACCCCACAGATTTTAGCTCCATGTCATGTCACTCACCAGCCATTGTTTTATTTATATTTGAGGGTGGAGGGTGGGTGGGAAGGGGGAGAGCTGTGGAAATGCAGCAGGGAAACAATCCCTCTACTTTTTCCGGAGTGGCATAATACACAGAAGGGCTACTCAAAGGAATGGGCATCCAGCATGCTATGGAGAAAGGAGGAATGCATTAATTGAACAGAGAAGGGCTAAAATTTGAGTGCAATACCATGAAACTCTGTGGGACTGGCATTGTCCACGTCACACATCGGCAAAGGCCCCTTGTAGACACTTTTCTTTAGATCCTGGTTTTAATCTTTAACGCCCTCACTGGGGGAAGGCGTAGGTAGTTCAGAGAACAGCTCTCCTTTTGTGACCCACCGAGACAACTGCACCTCCCCAGGAATGCTGCAGGGTGTTCTCAGCGGATGGTCTTTGACGGAGGGACTCCTTACTAGCAGAGATCAGAATGAGACAGAGCTTGGCAGTTTTCACATCACAATGAGGAAGGTTTCCTAAAATACCAGAAGATGAAGCAGCACTGAAAGACCCGACGTGCTCACCCACCCTCCTCCCATTAAAGGGATTGCGTATGAAAATGGGGAGGCTCCAGCAGGGACAATCCCATGGAGAGTTTGCTGTTTAGTGAACGGTGGATTAGGAATACCCTAAAACAATGATCAGAAGGGGATAGGCGGGGAGGAGGGAGGGAGTTATCAGAAGAGGGGAATTATGGGTCTGAGAAATATCCATATTGTGGCTGCAATCCAGGAAGATGCTGAGTGTGCTCAGCTGCCGCTGAAGACACCAGGAGTCGCGGATGCTCAGACCCTCTCAGGCATGCCTTACCAGTTCTGCTCCACTGTTTACAATTTACAGCAGAGGTGGGGAACCTTTTTTGAGTTGGGGGCCACCCACCCACAGGAAAAAAAATCAGTCAGGGGGGCCGCACACAAGTGGGAAGCAAAAAAAAAAAAAAAAAAAAACAACCCAACAAAACAACCCTCACTGACGTGGCCCCTAGGAAAGAGAAAGACACTTCCCACGTTCAGCTCATACTCCAGAGCGTAGGGGGCTGCAGCCTAGTAGATTTTGTGTGCTCCAGCCTGCCTCATGGTGGCATAGCGGGGGTGGGGGAGGGGAGGCTGGAACACCAATGTGTGCTCCCCAATACTGGGGGGGAGGCACCATGAGCCTCAGGGGCTGGATCCAACTCCTCCCCCAGCCTGAGGTGCCCCACCCCTGATCTAGAGCACTACAATGCCACACCCCTTGTACTGCTTTGCTAGCAGCAAGAGGAATGTAAACCATCTCTCCGTGTGCACACAGGAGTGAAGGTGGAATGCCAAAAGGGAAACTACCTGCCACGGAATCATGACATATTGTGAATGCCATTTACCATAAGGCTCTCCAAGGTATTAAGGTTGAACCTTTCTAGTCTGGCACTGTCTGGTCCGGCAACATCTATGGTCCGGCATGATTTTAGTTAGCTGGATGTTCACTGATCATGGTGCAGCCAAGTTTCCTGCCCTCCTCTAAAGTTGGTGTACACCCACCAGCCCTTGCTCTCAGTGTTCTGTGCTGGTATTTAGCTCTAATTTACCCCTAAATGTCTTCTAAGAACTCAGTAAGCAGTGGAAGTGATGGTAATACTGCTAGACAATACTGACCTCCCATGGTTCAGCAAATTCTCTGGTTCGGCACCAGTCAGGACCCCAAGGTGCTGGACTACAAAGGGTCAACCTGTACCAGCAGAAACATCATTTGTGATGAAAAAGGCTCTTTATTTATTGTAATCTAGCTGTAGGTGCTTGAGCATGGTTTCAAATACGCATGAGATAATCATCCATGTACATAAATACACATACAGTATCCAGACTACCATAACATCTGTCCATGAAACCGAAGAATCCTACCACCTCCAACAAATTTCTCTGCCTCACCTTCACAAATTACACCTTCAGCCAACTTCTTCTCCAAACAGTGGAAGTGGGGGGTAACAGCGGCAGGGAAGAAACTAAGATGGTCTTTTGCAGTGTGCCCATAAGGATAGACTACATATGATTCGCTTTTGGACAAGGTTCTCCCGGGGATAGCTAATCTAACGTATTTCTTCTCTTTCTAAGTTCTATAATAGCATAAATTCAAGTGGGGAGCATCTAATCACCCTTTGTGTAAGCGGCAGAGTGGGAAGGATGGATCTGGGACCAAATTTAGTTTCTTTGCCCTGGTGTTCCCAAACCATTGTGCAAGATGAACAACCCAACTAAGAGATGTGCAAGACTTTTTTCCAGTTTTGAAACTGGTACACATCAAATGCACCTATTTCCCCGGTCACAAGAGAATTCTAGCCACATGCTTCCATCCTCCAGGTAATATTTTATTGTGTGGAGTACATCAAAAGAGCTTGGATCCCTTCTAAAAGTTTTTAGAGGAAAAAAAAAAATCGCTGAAAAACTGCATAACTTTTTTTTATTATTATTCAAAACTAGAGCCAATATTCTGGATTCCCACACTTTGGTGTGGACTCAGAGACAGCTATGCTTTTCTGTACGGTACAGCAGAAAATACAGACCCGGTATAATTAGAATTGCAGTCCTGGCCTGTGGGATCTAGCGATTTGGACATATTTTATTTAACCAGCTTAGTAAAAGGTAATATTCAGCAGCTGTGATCTATAGCAGAATTACAATTTTCAGGGTCAAGGAGGGATTTTGATATTAGGAGGTTGGGCAGAATTGCTGTAAAATCTCATGAGCTGTCGTTAAAAATAAATGAGAAAATAGGTTATCCAAGAGTCATTGTAAGGGAAAAATCAATAGGTAGTGTCTATTCACTTGGGCTATCAAAATCCTTGAAATTTGAACAAAAGTTTCACGTTTAGTGTGCTGTAGGTTTTGAAATGTAAGTGGTGAATGCTCAGTGGGTACAAATTCATTGTGCTGTGCATTCAAACAAGAGGAAAACCTTCTGAAGTTCTGGAGTTCCCGATTAAGAGAGGACAGCATCTTAGTCACTAAATTAGACATGTAAAACACTTGCAGCAAAACTTCAGAAGCAATGTTAACTCATTGCTGACAAACTCACTCTTGAAAATATACATCACATTTCCTTATCTCACCCTTGTCCTCGGGGGTCCCTCCTCCTTCCTTTGGTTTACAACTGAAGCAGGAAAGGATTGGAGTCCCGCAACCCTGACAACTTTAAACAAGCCCCACTCTGCCTACTGAGAAGCTGTCAGCGAAAAAGGTTAGAAATAAACATTATTGATAACTTTGCAGAACACATAATTGACATGGAAAGGGAGTATCATTCTCATTCAGAAACAATTAATTTTCCCCTCTGCCACAGTAGTTCAAAGCAAGCTCAGCCTTTTAAATATGAATAAGCATACGTTCAGAATATGCAACTATTAGCTATTCCAATATACACAAATGATGTAGGATTTTTGTTTAACTATCCATGGAGCTGCTGAATTTAAAAAGGTTGCAGTCACAGATGTAGCGTCTGTGCAAATCTGTAGATTTCTATTGGCTTCGATCAAATAAAGAGAGGGGGGGAACAAGACGTGTAGTAACAACACTGTACAGTAAAGCTTTTGGAATGCAATGTTTTTATTTGATTCACCAAGCAATCTACTCCACACGTCCAATTAGCTCCAGAAAGATATTGCAACTGCATTATCTGTACAGACAGAATGGAAATGAATTAGCAGACATTGCACAGTGGAAATGGACATTCAAAGTGTGGCAATGCCCTGAAACTCAACAGCTTTCTTCGACATTAAATCTGCCAAAGCCTGATGATGATTTTGGTAAAACGGTATTTCGATTGTAGAGGGAGCCTGTTAAATGGAAAGGAACTGAACTTGTCGCTGTCATCAGAATCCCTCCAGTCTGCAGAACAAAGGCGTATTTAACTAAAATATGAAACTGACATGCTAACACTGCATTATTTTTTCAGGTTTACAAAGTAAAAATTTTTTTAAACTGCATATAAATGACTTTGAACATTTCCTTATGACACCCTCAGCCTGAGTGATCCACATAATGTAATCTAACCATCATTAGAAACCATGAAATTACAATTCCTTCGGGATGGATATTTTTCTCTCCGGTACGTTCAGACAGGCGATTAATTAGTAGCTCTTTTAGTGTTTCACATTATTGTATACTAAGGCCGATTAAAATCTAATGACAGAACAGCTATAGTAGCTAACAAATAAACAGAGGAAAGTTTAGCTGGGGCAAATATTAAGAAAACTTTTTCTAACAAAAAAGTATGGATTCCCTTTTAGAAATGGAACACTTCACAGTCAAATTATAGGCTGCCCTAAACTTCCATTGTACAGTGAAATAATTATATTGTTTTACCACAACCTTGATATAAACATTTGTGTCAAATAGTTTTTAACGTGGTAAAGTTAACAAAATAGACATTAAAGTTGTAGGCATTATACTGTTTACATACGGAATGTGACATATGCAGTATTAGTTCAAAATACTTGATCTGAAGTGTAAATCAAAGTGCTGTGCCATCTTCTGTGTGTGTAAGTGTGTTTGTGTGTAAAATACACATACACTATAGATTAAAATCATATCTCTAGTGCATCATCGCTGACTTGAATGAATTACACAAGACATGTAAATTTGGCCTGTGCACTGGTTCCAAGGTTTTCAAATGACATATTTGGATATCTTAAATTCCGGGCCAATTACTTGACCCCAATGTTACCTGTAAGCTGTGCACTTCTGTGGCCACTCTGGAGAGATTCAAATGCTGCTCAACTGATTAGCTGAGTGCCCATAGCTAGGTTTTTGTTTCTTCTGGAGATGGGCATATTTGCACATGCCTTGGTGCAAATAAAACATTTATTCCGCACATGCATGGAAGAAAATACACATATGGACTGAAAGATTAGAGGGAACATTCCTTGTCATACCCTAAAGGAGCATGATTTTCAAGAGGCACTGTGAACATATTTTAGGTGTTTCTAGTCAGACAGCTCAAGAACTGAGCCATTTCAGATCACCAAGTAGTTTTTGAAAATCTGTCCATATTTTAGATGCATCCACCCTCCCCCTACACACACACACACAGTCTGGAAGAGTGGTGTGATAAAACTTTAAAAGAGAATCTGAACTTGTCTGGGGAAACAGTGTACTTTTAAACAATTTTGGAGGAGGGAAACAAAACGTTGGATTGGTTAATGTGAACATAGAAGTTGCTAAGAGGAAAGGGGGAGGGATATTCCATTCAAAAAATCCCCAACCTGCCTCGGCAAATGCTTCTGAATTTTATATCAGGACTGATCCCACCCAGCAGTATGGCTCATTCTCTCTATTTTGTGCTGGATAAATGCAGCGGAATAACTCGAGAGACCTTTAAAACAAAGTGTAAAAAAGAAGAAAGGACACCTTCACCTCTCTTGCCAATCCCAAATTGCTAAACCTATTATTCCTAATCCTCTCTATTGTGGCATGTATTGTGTATATACTGCTCTCTTCTGGCTGCCTATACACATTTTAATATGCAAAATATTACTCAAAAATGAAATAGAGGGCATAAAGCAAACATGGCCTCAGAATACTGAAGGTAATGAAGTCTTCTTCATAGCCCTATACCTAAAATGTGACCCTTATTCTTCTCTTTCATAATTCACCTCCAACACTGAAGTAAATAGGAACTCTCAATATTTCTAATATAACTGAAGGGTGCCTGGAATTGACATTTGGTGGAAAGAGCAAGGGCCCTCATATTTATTAAGCTGGAGATTAACTGAGCTACCTATTATGGGGAACTACAGGATGCACAGTACAAGGGATACAATGCTGTTAATACAAATGAATTTGGGCACTTAGCTGCTTTTTTCCTCAGGGTATGTCTACACTACAGAGTTTTTTTTGGGAAAACGTCTGTTTTTCTGAAAACACTTGAGTTACATCCACACTGTAATAGCATTCTTTCAAAAGAAAATCGAAAGAACAGAGGGTTTTTCCAACATTGGTAATCCTCATTCAATGAGGAAGAAGCCTTTTTCCAAAAGAGCTCTTTCAGAAAAAGGCGTGTGTGGATGGGGAAGAGGGAGTTCTTTCGAAAGAAGAGGAAAGAGGAAAAAGCACAGGTGCCCTAGTGGCCACTCCATCCACAGTAATCACAGCTTAAATGTGAGATAGCATACATTCAGTGTGGATGCTATCTTTCGAAAAAGCAGACAGCTTTTTTGATGTGGTTTTGCAGTGTGGATGCTCTCTTTTGGAAGAAGTTTTTCCAGAAGATCTCTTCCGGAAAAGCTTCTTCCAAAAGAAGCCTGCAGTCTAGACATAGCCTCACCGTAACCTTAATTAACAGCCAAATTTCATACTCTTCACAGGTGTAGCAAGAACAGCTAAAATTCCGTATGGAAGGTTTGAGAAAAGTACCTGTTCACACAGTCAGCAGCCAGTATAAGGGCCACATTGTTGACTCTTCCATTTACAGTGTGTTTTGGGTGCAATTCTGTGGCCTGAATTTTACAGAAGGTTAGACGAGATGATCACAATGGTCTCTTCTGGCCTTGGAATCTATGCAAATAACTTTTAGGAGATCTGGTTTCCTTTACTGCACTGGCAAAAGGAAGAACAATTTAGGCAATAGTCCACAATTTAGAATGCATCTGTAGACCAGATCACGAAAGTCTTTGCTGTGTTTTCCCAATCAGTACTCCTGTTGACCTTTATGGGAGTAAGCACTCCAGGCTTATAAGAAAAACAAACAAGGGAACCATTCCTGGGCTAACTTGTCACATTCTCTGTTATAGGTCTCCTCCTTAACAGGAATATTAAGTCCCTTCCAGAGGCCCGACATATTGCCCGTTTATAGTGCCACTTAGGCCCTAGTCTGGTATCTTCACTGAGACTTTGAGCTTGTCTACACTACCACTTTACTGTGCTGTGACTTTCTCGCTCCGGGGTGTGAAAAAATACCCCCCAACTTCCCACGGTCACACAATGTGTCAGGAGCAGAGTTAGAAATAGATCAGAATCTCTCCCTGAATTAGCAGTAGACACTGTCCATCCCATATACAGATCAGGTATATCATCATCCAAATTTTCAAAAATGTCCAGGCTGCCTAACCTGAAATAAGTAGGCTCTGATTTTTAGAGGAGCTGAGAACCTGCAGCGCCAATGGCAACAAGTGTTCATCTTTAGACATCAGGGCTATGGAACAGTCAAATTGGTGGGTCTGCCCCATGAAAGCTCATCACCTAATAAACCATCTTGTTAGTCTTTAAAGTGCTTTTTTTTTGTTTTACCAAGATCAGACTAACACAGCTGTTACTTCTAGTCTGTTAGGGTACATCTACACTACAGTGCTAATTCGAACTAACTTAGAATTAGTTAATTCGAACTAAGCTAATTCGAACTATTGCATCCAGACTAAAAAACTAGTTCGAATTAGCATTTTGCTAATTTGAACTAGCATGTCCACATTAAGTGGACCCTGAACCGGGGTTAAGGATGGCCGGAAGCAGTGCCGGCAGGGCATCAGATGAGGACTTAGAGCGTGGAGCTGCTGCCTCAGGCTAGCCGAGGGCTGTGCTTAAAGGGACCCGACCCCCCACCCAGGACAGACAGTTCTCAAGGGTGCCCCGCTTGCAAAGCAGTCCTGTCTTGGAGTGCCCTGAGTGCCCACACTGGGCACATCACAGCACTCGGCCATCAGACCGGCTGCACTTGCCGCAGGCTGCCATCTGGGGAGAGGGCACAATTGGGGGGCTGCAGGAGAGCTTCCACCCCCAGAAGCCTGCAGAGCCAGCTCAGTCCTCCCCATCAGGGGCTCGTACCCCATTCCTCCCTCACCTCCTTCCACTTACCTTTCCCTAGCCACCCTTCCTGATGTACAAAATAAAGAAAACGTGTGGTCAAAAATAGAATCTCTCTTTATTGAACAAAACTCGGGGAGACTGGGAAAAGGAGGTGGGAGAGGGGAAGAGAGAGGGTGGGAGAGGGGAGGGCAACTAAAATGATCAGAGGTTTGGAAGAGGTCCCATATGAAGAGAGGCTAAAGAGACTGGGACTTTTCAGTTTAGAAAAGGGGAGACTGAGGGGGGATAGGATAGAGGGCTATAAAAGCATGAGTGGGGTGGAGAGGGTGCATCAAGAAAAGTTCTTCATTAGCTCCCATAATAGAAGGACTAGAGGACACCAAAGGAAAGGAATGGGTAGCAGGCTTCAAACTAGTAACAGAAAGTTGTTCTTCACAAAGCAAAGAATCAACCTGTGGAACTCCTTGCTGCAGGAGGCTGTGAAGGCTAGAACTAGAACAGAGTTTAAAGAGAAGTGAGATAAAGTGATGGAGTTTGGGTCCATGGAGTGGTATTAGCCAGGGGGTAGGAGTGGTGTCCCTGCCCAAAGTTTGTGGAAGGCTGGAGAGGGATGGTCACTGTCTTCGGTCCATTCCCTCCAGGGTCCCTAGTGTTGGCCGCTGTCGGCAGACGGGCTACTGGGCTAGATGGACCTTTGGTCTGACCCAGTACGGCCATTGTAAGCTCAGGGCTCAGTGTCGGGGGTCTCAGTGGACCACCTTGATTTTCATGCACACCTGCTCCTGGGTGGCCAGGCTGGCAGCTCTCCTGCCCTAGACGGCCACTTTACTGTGCCTAGTGAGGAGGTCCACACTAGACCAGGCGGGTGTCCGCCTCTTGCGGTCCCGGCCAAGATCCCGGGAGCCGCCAGCCTGGTCCCGGGAAGAGGGGGAGGGCTGGAGGGCTTCGGGTGGCTGGCTTGAGCCGTGCCAGGTGCAGGGTCTGCTAGCTGGGTGCTGGCAGGCTTGCACCTGGCATGGGCATCGTAGCCAGCCCGGGCCCCTTTAAGGAGTCCGGGGCCGGGAGGGGGGCAATAGAGTTTCCCTGGTGTTGGCCAGAGTGGCTACCAGGGAAAGCTGGGGAGGACTAGCCTCCCACTAGTTCGAATTAAGTGGCTACACACCCCTTAATTCGAACTAGTAAATTCAAACTAGGCTTAGTCCTCGTAGAATGAGGTTTACCTAGTTCGAACTAAGCGCTCCGCTAGTTCGAATTAAGTTCGAACTAGCGGAGCGCTAGTGTAGTGCCTATCAAAGTTAATTCGAACTAACATCCTGACTTCTCAAATCAGAAGGCACGCCTGAAAATGTGAGTGACCACGTCCAATCTGACTCTCTGAAGGTAGGTTCTTCCAGAAAGCTTTTGTAGAATATTTCTTTACAAAAAAGAGCACCTGACTGGTTTCTGCAAATGGTCTTAGAGATCCTTTTTTAACATTTTACCCCCACTTCTAGAGAGGTCAGCATTTACCTGTCATTTGTAGGATCCCTGTTAATGAAGCTAGTTAAATGGGCTGGATGTGTCCCATTCACAGCTTTTGATGTGGAAATGCAACTTTGAAGAGACTCAAAGGTGCAGAAAGAGGTACAAAGATTTCATGGGCACACCCTTCTTGGCATTTGCATCACCTGATCACATGCTGTACCCCAGGTGGGTGCATTTGGGTGCAGTGTGGGAGACACCCACATTAACAATGGGCTTTTGTTCTCTCTTGAAGCACCCTGAAATTGAGGCATACACCCTTTCCCTGGCTGTTGAGTGATACCATAATTATCTCACTAATATATGGTTGATTCTCCACTGCCTACACCTCCCATAACCAGGTATTTTTATGCAAAGTGGGTGTCTAGTACTACCAAATTGGAACAGTGACATTCTACAATCACTTAATGGTGTAAGATAAGGAATGGAGTGTCACACTGCTGGGCGTGTTTGGACAGTATCTAGTACAGCAGGATTCAGCCTCTGTAGAGGCCCTATTCAGAGATCTCAGCACAAAGAATCCATACACCCGTACAGACAACCAATGCAGCCTGAGTGCACTGGTGCTGCGATTGCTGTTCACAACTGAGAGACTTAATACATCAGGTGGTCCTAGTCACTTTTAGTGGTAGACAGCAGGGTGATTGGACAGGTGAACGGGATGAATGGAGAAAGCCAACAAAGCAACAAGTGCTTGTCCACGGGTCAAAGCAAACGTAGCTACAATGGCACTCAGCACAACACAGACATGCAAAAACAGGGTTTAACTTGTGAACCTCCTTGCCTACAGCCACCCCACCAATTTTCCCATACAGTTTTCAGCTGGGGCTTTTGAAACCATTAAGACACTTTTTATTTTAAATATATAAACTTCCCCTTCCTCACACCCCTGTATTGTTGAGTGGGTATCCAACTAGCCATGGAACTTTGTAAGTATCCAACTCTCTTGGAACAAGACAGCAAAAGTTACAAAAGTCTGGTTAGAATCATGCTCTCCCACGTAGGATCTCAGAATTAAAGAAAGTCAATTCTCCACAAAGCTGAAAAGAGGAAGAAAAGGATGGTTGGGGAAGGGAAGTCTCCTGTTGGTGACGTGGAAATTCACATTTACAATTTACATTGCAATAGAGGC